>NC_139844.1:13854468-13931968 GCF_963691815.1 Echiichthys vipera | reverse complement strand
AACTCAATTACAGATGATAGTAGCAGTTTAATAACATGGTGTTACCTCTCCGTTCTCCAGAGGGTGGATCTTTGAATAAAAAGATGTGCAAATGACTTCATCATCTCTGGTGTAGGATGGAGGACCTCTTCGAGGATTAATGTTGAACCTTGTCAGGCACTCTGTGTCTGTGATGGCGTAGTACTGCCAGGGATCATAGGTCACACCATCTATTGAACGCTCTAAGATCCAGTTACCTGTGGACATAAATATTGGTGAAGGAAATAATGATGAAGTGCTTCAAAAGAGGGGAAAAGAATCAATAAAAAGAATGATGGACATTCAAGACTGTGCTCGAATCACCCTACTTAAAATACATAGAAAATTGACAGAACATTCAATTACACATATTTCTTGATAGCTTGAACCACAACTGTGATATCCAACCTCCTGAACTGAATGAAAGCAAAATGAAGGTTAATCCACTTCAGTTAATGGGAAAAAAAACAACACAAAACAAATTACATGGCACTAAACAGAACACATACAAACTGCTACCAACGCCAGTTTATTAAATTAACATTAACTGATGCAGAGTCAGGACATCTTTATGATTTAAACTTGATATTGAAACATTGTATGTTTCTACATTTGTTTCAAAGTCAAAGAAACATCTGCACATAATGAACATTAAAGAATAAAGCAAAATTGCAATTAATTAAATGTGCTCTTCATCTTTCAAATTATACTGTAGGACAATCATGCGCTAGAAAGGCTGTAATTACTTTATTTAACCATTCATCAGATAAAGACTAAAAATAAGTCGGTAGCTGGCACTTCAATCACATAGTCATTGTTTTATTCTATAATCAAAGCAGTAATGTTAACACCCTAAACAGTGTGTGGATGCTTTAACACACATTATAGAGCAAGATGCTGACCTGGGCGAGGTGAGTTGGCTGCTTTTATGATCATATAGGCGATCTGGAAAACCTGAGACACAGAGAGGATAGAACAAATAAAAAACTAAAAGTCACATTGTTTGTCAGTGCAATGTCTACAATGCCGGATCTATGAAAAATATATCAAGCATGGCTATGTGCTGTCTATATTGTTCTGGGGATATGTGGGAAAAGGGTCTATTTGTTATTTGTGGGGAGAGCGTGTGTTATCTGTATATGATGTCCATGTTTTTTTTTTTTTGTTTTTTTTTTTAATGTATGCTGCCATGGAAAAAAGAACTGACTTGTGTGAAAACGATTATCCCATTGGGGACAACAAAGAACCTAAGCTAAATAGAGCTTTGGTTTCACTGATCAAACTTAGTTTACCGTTATACGGGCTTGAATAATTGTTATCAACCTTTAAAATGTCAAAAGCCCTTTTGAAAAATGTAAACAAAACAAACAGATGGAGCTTTTGAAAAGATTCGATTGGTTTACACTCACTTCCTTATGTTTCTTCTCAAGACCAGTTCAGACAAAGATTTGTGTCGAGAAGAGTTGAAACAACGCTATGAAACCTGTTTACACCGATGGGACTAGACTATTGTCTCCATGGCAACGGCTCTCTGTACTTCTGTCCTTAATTTTCAGGCTTTATTGTAGTGTATGTAATTTGTACAGTCTTAAAATATAAATGAGGCCAATTATAGTGAGATACTTGCTACAGTTGTATTTCTTTTTTAACTGTTAGACTCGTCTCATACAAACGCAGCTGTTCCTCAAACAAATGGGTTGAGGTTATCCTCACTTTCCTCTATCCAAAACTCTACCATTTCAACCAATTGACAGATTGTAAGTGACTTGACCAGCTGACCTCACTTCGGGCTTATTGGCTTTTGAAGCAGGAGACGTGCCTCACGCTCTGAAACCACTCACTGGTGACTTGATAAGCAGAGTGACACCATCATCTGAGTCGAGCAGAGACGGGACAGTTCACACACTTCCAACTCCGACCCCTTGTCTGAAAACACTCCTTTGTTTACCCACTCACTGCTCTTTATATAAAACACACTGTTGTTTTTTCTTTAGTGAGCAATTATTTGAGATATTGAACACTCTGAATCATCATTATTTTATGGATTTTGTCAAATCACCACATTGCATTGTGGGGTTGCTAGCAGAAAACAGTCAAAATGCATCAGCATTACTTTTGCTTTGTTCCACTGGGGGAATTTCAGAGGGCACTGTTCGAAGGGTACATACAGGAAATTTGTGTTTTTTTTACGTTCACCTTTTCAATAATCAAAATAAATACTTAATTTCCCAGATTGTTTGTCAGTAAAATACAATAATCTTTGTTTAAACTGACTTTCCATCTGTTTGATCACCAATTAGACAGACATCGCGATGTAGGGCAAACGCTGACTCCCTGTGTCTCTCCACCGCCCAGTCTTTCACCCCATCCTTTCCCTCTGTGAGTATTTCTCTTGTTCTTCTCGTGATGTGGGAAGCAGTGTCATATTGCAGCAATTAGAATAGGGAGAAAGCTACTGTGTGTGTGTGTGTGTGTGTGTGTGTGTGTGTGTGTGTGTGTGTGCACATGCGTGTATGTGTGTGAGTGTATTTCAGGGTAACCTTATAGCAGTCATTCAAACCCCCTACAAAGAGTCAATGTTACCTGTATTCCCACCAAGGTTGTAATGGTGTGTGTGTGTGTGTGTGTGTGTGTGTGTGTGTGTGTGTGTGTGTGTGTGTGTGTGTGTGTGTGTGTGTGTGTGTGTGTGTGTGTGTGTGTGTGTGTGTGTGTGTGTGTGTCTGTGTGTGTGTGTCTGTGTGTGTGTGTTTGTGTGTGTAAGAGAGCTCTCGGCAGTAGCTTGTAATATGGTGACAGCTTTGGGACAGCTAGGCTGCTAGGCTCCAGCAGCTAAACATAGATGAACACAGCTAACTAATGCATAGTGTGTGTGTGTGTGTGTGTGTGTGTGTGTGTGTGTGTGTGTGTGTGTGTGTGTGTGTGTGTGTGTGTGTGTGTGTGTGTGTGTGTGTGTGTGTGTGTGTGTGTGTGTGTGTGTGTGTGTGTGTGTGTGTGTGTGTGTGTGTGTGTGTGTGTGTAGGGATTCTGTGTCATATTCTATGTTTTGATCAGATTTGGATCAGACGAGGGTGTTTTTTTTGCCGGCTGGTAAATAAATGTTTATCTGGCATCCATCCCATTTCATGTCAAGTTGGTAAGTTTATTGTGAGTTTAGGTTACATAAATAGATCATATAATCAGCCTTTGGTATACTTTCTAATGGACTAGATTCACTTTTCAAATAGATTTTTTATTTTTTTATGCTATTTGCAATTTAGAGCTTAAAGATCTAAACAGGGTGTCGACAAGTTTCATCAGGTCACATTTCAGACATGGTTAATGCAAGTCAGAACAAAGCAAATGCAATGTTATCTCACTGCGTAAAGAAGACAAATTGCACTCAATAAATTACTTAAAAACTGAGATCTGGATCGGAGATTTGATTATTCATTATTGACGTCAATTTTTAAAATGATCTTTAGCCTTAATGTAGAGCTCGGCCGATATTTGAGACCAATGCCAATATTAGAGGGAAAACATATGTAAAGGTTACTTATATGATATAGTTGATATAGTGGGCTGGTTTCTAAAACATATAACTTTATTAAAGAATATTTTTCATTATTATACATTATACTGTACATACAATTTAAAACAGTGTCAACCAATTCTAGAAAAGAACTGTGAGAAAATAAAGAATAAATACAAATTAAAGTTAAAATTTGAGGTACCTTGTTTCTAGCGGCCTTTTTGGCGGTAAGATGTAAGTGTTGGCGAGTCTGTCCTTTCAGAGCTGTCCATCTTGACATGTTCAAGGTCGCTTTGTGTGTTTACAATTACTATTATTATTATTATTTTATTTTTTTTGCTCTTTTGTAAACTTTATTGACACACATTCACCCATCTACTTCCACTCTGTCACCTATATGTTACCCTCTCAAATCCACACACACACACACACACACACATTCCTATTACACTTCTGCCTTTACTACAAGCCTGACTCAGAAGTGGGAAGTTTCCGATTTCCGATTACAAGTGAATAATAATGTTAGTGTTAATGTAATGTTAGTGACGATCTAGGCCGACAGACCAACCGCTGTCATATAAATTAATATTAATTTCACATAGTTGTCAAGCATCCTATTAGAGCAGTCTTACTAATTTGACAGGAAATAGTCATGACATGCCGGGGAGCGACTTTCTGCACAAATTTGAGCACAGCAGCCAAATGAGCACTTAAAATGTTTATTTTAATGCTCAATCAGTCCATTTAAGCCCTGTGTCCAGTATGGTTTGGTTGCCCACAACCAAATGTACTGTGAAGAATCCATTTCGTCACAGCGTGATTTGGACACAGAGTGACAGCGGTTTTACTGAGCAGCTGGTGTTTATAGGCCATTCACATGGAAACGTGTTAAAAATTTCTCTGGCCTGATAAACTGGCATCAAACCCCCTTTCTAGTTGGTGCTCCTGCTAATTATAACAGGATTCGCACACAAAACAGACAGATCAGAGACAAAGGAATAAGATCTCCATGAGAAAGAAATAATTGAAAAAGACAAATTAATCATTGAGCATTTTGGGATTCAGACAAACAAACATACGGTACAGACACTCAGGTGAATATGCCGTCAGAGCAGCAGACATGGTATGCAGACTCGTTAAGATTTACTGTCACTTCAAGAGGAAATGTGTTAACATCTCACTGGACTAATAAAGGAGCTTTGGCCCAGAAATAGTGTGAATCATCTAGCATCCCTGACTGCCAAGCTTGCAGTCAAATAAGCAGGAGATATTCACTGGAGCCACACAGTCATCTTATCGCAAGATCGTTCTGCTTTTCCACTGAGCTGCCACTAAAAACAATTTGGGGAGATGCTGCAGTATTTTGAATGACAGTCTCTTGACAGCTCTGCAGCAAACACATTAGCATAGAGTTCAATCTTAAACCAAATTGCAGGAAAAATAATGTGAAATGTAAAAAACTGAACAGACCAAGTATTGTGTTTTTAACATTGTCTTGAAAAGTGGAGAGGCTGCATGGGAGTGCCTTTGGCTAAAATGGAGAAATGTATTGTTGTGTAACAAAAATCTATGTGAAATCTATTCTCTTTAAGTCTGCCTCTCTGTCTGAACAGCCGAAAACACAGTTACACGCACAGAAAATAAAATATATGTACAAATGAACATGCTCGCTCACAGACTTGGTTGTAATTTAGCCTTAAGCTTTTTAAATAGGCTTTAGTCTGTACAGAACACCAGATGCTGCAATCGCTCCCACATTCTTGCTTTGGCCAGAGTTACTGTCAAACAATGAACAAAGTTTCATTGGGAGGGATGACTCATTTACCTCCACTCTGTTACGAATAAAGACATTTCTTGTGGCCTCAAAAGCTCTGCTCACATATTGTTCTCATATTCCTTATTATATAAAGAAAAAAGATATATAATAGTTTGAGGTATGATTTCCATGGCAAATTACAATAAGCAATGTTTAGCACACAAAATGTCTCAGAGAAAATGTATATGTGCAGTGTTCATCCAAGCATATATGGACCACAGCTTTAACTACGGAAGGTAAAGTTTTTCAGCGAGTCCTTATAACGACTGATTGATCTTTGTGTGTTTATGTCCAAAAGCTGTGTGATTGAATGTGGCTTTTTAATGATATTTGCACCATTTTGGGATATTTAGAACTCACTGCACTGCAGTTTGTGTGAACGACTGGTAGGTGAAATGGTCGAGTCTCATAGAGCAGTTACGTCAGTCAGTCGAACAACAATGAGGGAAAGTAGAAAGAAAGGACAGAGCAGTGCTAACAAGACAAACAAACTCCAGCTGTGTTTTTTTTTAATAATGAATCCATCAACGAGACAAAAAGTCAGATATCATTTTTAGACCGGTAACTCCAGAAATGTCTTGTTGCCTCAAAGCTCAAAGTATTACCTTATATGTAACCTTAAGATTAGTGCTGATCTAAAAGACTGGTTATGTGTGTCTGGCTCATAACGTATGCAATTAAGCATATTCATAAGTCTATGGGACTGTTCAATATGATCTGAAGCTGGGAGTCAAGATTAAGACAGAATAACACAAGAATGTAAACAGCCACATTCAATTTAACAGCACTAAATGCAGAAGAAAGGAGAATGTCCCTTTAGGAGCAACAAAGTATGATAGAAGTCGTTTTTCCACTGCATTGACCTTAATTAACTTGTCCTTTTTTGTCTTTTCAGTTAGCAAAACTTGTGGCTAGTACCTGGTATTTGCGGTTGCAAGCAAAATGAGGGGAGGTGACTGATTACATTCTTCAAAAAAGTATTTTATGGACATGCACAGATTTAGTCCCTCTCTGGTCGACAAATGTTGATCACAGATTTGAATAGTTTGGCTTCGGCAGTTTTGGTACATATTGTGCCTAAAACAAATCATTTCCAAATGCATGTGTGTGCATGAACAAGTTCTTGGTGAATTCAAGGTAGTAATTTAATATGTGACATGTATGCATTTGTGTGTCTGTCCATATATATGTGTGTATATTGAGGTATTTAGCTGTGGATAATGACAGCACTTTGACTGAAAGCCTCTTTCAGGCCCCCGATCCCTCTGCCAGGTTCCCCCTCCCGCTCTCAGAGAGCAGAGCCAGTGCATGATTTGACCACGTTGGACAAACTGCCCATCAATCAAACTGGCCGCTGCATTTCCATAATAACGGCAATTGAACTGAATGAAGCTGACAAAAGATTGTTGCCATGGCATGGCAAGTTTAACCCCTTATGGTGAAGTAGTCCTAATACATTTACTAGTAATTTCTTAATCTATATGCATGCTACTGCTTAGGCCTTCGGCAACACAAGACTTCACACATCGGAGACGCACAGGTGGAAAACTTTTAGTTTGATATGCAATGACTAAAGGTATAACAGCCCTATAACAATAAGAATGAAATAAAAATAAAAACTATTTAAACCTTAGAAAAAAGAATTTAGAGAATAAGACAACACATTTTCACATGGTTTTTTTGGGACTACCCTTTCATTTCGAAATATTGGAAAGAAATTAAGGCGACTGTGGAGGAAATTCTGAAAATAGTGATTCCATCAGAATTTGTGACTTTATGTCTGGGATTAGGACCGGACACTGCGAAGGGGTCTGAAAACAAATGTATTTATAATATCTTATTAATAGCGAGTAAGAAAGCAATCACAAGGAAATGGTTGGCAAAAGATTCTCCTACAGTTGGGGACAGAATCAAAGTGGTTAAGGATATTTTTATAATGGAGAAGCTAACATTTACTCTCTGGGCTGGAACAAGATACGTTTTTAGAGTTACTGGAAAACCTGGATAAACGTTATAGCAACTTTAAGCCAAGATACTGGGTAATATCATAAACCCCCCTAGTTTTTGACTCCACTTATCTGGTTCATTTTTCTTTCTTTGGTTCAGCAAATAGAGAGTTACACATGTAAACAGCAAACTCTAAGGGTTCCAGTGAAATCATCGGCCTTGTGCACGCCGTCACTAGAGGTTAAATAACTGGATCTCATCACCAGACCTTTGGATTGAACTGATGAAGCCTCTTGAACCGTCTTGAAAGACAAACAACCAAGTCCAGTTGATTACGACTTAAATTTCTTTGGGGATAACGATGACCTGGACAAATGAGAACATTTACAATCTTAAACCGCAAAGTGTTTTACCCAATTTAATACTGACATTTATGTGGTGTATTTTGCAGTCGCACGAGAAGAGTTATGAATGAGGAAAGGTACATATGAAACAGACAAATGTATTATCTTATAGTCGTTCTTGCCTATCTTATTTATTGCTGTACATTTACCTTTTTTATTTACTCTGTTTCTATTTTTGCAATTATCACTACCACTCTTATTTTTTCAGTCTTATCAGTCTAGTCCGGAAACGATGTGGTACTGTGATAGGAATTTTTCTTTCCTGATTAATGACGTGTTTACATACATAAGAGCAACATGTATTTTAATAATATTAAAAAGTATAATAATAAAAAAAAGAATTTAGGAACTAATCTCTCACAAAGAGAAGAAATGGTTTGAATCCCTCTTTATCTCTGCAGAGGATTTTATTTTGACTGTCGAGTGTGATGCAAAATTACAATTGAAGAATTCATCTAAAAGTGATGGAGAACATTTACAGACTTCAACTGCCACTCTCTCTCTCTCACACACAGACACAACACACACACACACACACACACACACACACACACACACACACACACACACACACAGACCCTCAGCTCCTTCTCTCTCATTATTTAGTCTTTCCGTCCAGAGAGGCTCAACAATAACAAGAGAGGAAATGAGGGTGGTGATGTCACAGACGATAACCGCACACAGACACACTGTCATTCTCCAAGTGAGATGACTAAGGTCGCAAGGGAAATTCAGCACGCTGGAGGGTAAATAGGTTTCCGTTGGACTAATCGAGACTCACACGTGTATGCATACACACAAAACACCCACTGAAGAATGAGGCGATCAAACAAACACAAACATGCACTGAGATTATTGGCAGTGACTATACAGTCAATTGTTGTTTTTTTATGCTGTTATCTCAAGAGTTTACTATCCTGATAAAACTGGTGTTGTTATCTAAAGCTAAGGAAATCACAAAAACATGAGCGCTACCTTTTAATATTAACGTTGATAAGGGATCAGTGGCCTGTAGTACGAAGCCAGTTCAACATACCCAAGATCTCTTTTAGTTATCTGGCTTCACCTGCCTTAACATCCACCGTCGGATGGTGCTCCAAAACCAACGGTGCAGCATAAGTTACCACAGAGATGAACCCCTAAGAAATAAACCACTGTTGAGGACGGAAAACCCAGGTTTAACTCTGAAGTCACGTCGCTAAACACAAATCCTGCTTTGTAGTACCAGCCGCTGGAGTTCAAACGGCTCAGATTGAGCTCACAGTAACAAACCTGGTGAAGTCGGCAGAAGAATGTGTCTTAAAAGAACTGCAATTTGTTTCTAAATACCGTGCATGTAGAAATTACATTAAAAGTACTTAACTTGTTCTGAACTGCTAGAAAAAATACATGAATATTTTCTGGCAATGATTGAGTTGACGACATCTCTGACTACATACGGACACAAAATCAAGTATTTTTACAGCATCAATTTAGAGGTATTTTTAAGTCACGTCAGCTTGATCTGAGCCGTTTGAATGCATCTAACACAAATGTCACTATACACTGCACTACAGTTGTTGGTCAGCTGATTTGACTGCAGTGCCCAACAGCATGGCACTCCTATTCTCTGATAGACAATAGTGATGGGCATAAGAATTTTTTTCCCAGATCGAGTAATGCATGAAGAACTTGATCGATGTTTAGAAAGCATCTCCTGTGTCATGACAGCAAGCAAGCATCCGACCATTGCATCACATGAACGCTCATTATCTACAGTCAATCAGGTGAATATGCACAGAATGGGTGGAACAAGTTGTAAAATATGCTCCTGTAAAATCTACATTTCCCGTGCACCTGTGCCACGCAGGCGCACAGACGCGCACACAGACGTGCACAAACATGCGCGCACACACACTCTTCTGTGTGTCTTCTGCATTGGAGTTGGTTGGGTCCAAACATTTGATAATATATAAAGAATCTGAACTATCGCCATTGAACCAGTTAACTGTTAAATAAAAACATGTTTGGCACCGTGTGTTCAGGTTGACAACTCTTCATGGACCACTGAGATGCAAGATGGCTTTTTCGCTAAAATAGTTACACATAATACAATACTGTGAACACGTCGAACACGGCCATTACATTAGCATGACTGTAAGAGCCAGTGAAAAAAAGTACACTGGTATTAAAAAAGCTTTTAAAGAAGCTGCTCATGAAGAATGGAACAAGGGGAAGTATTTTTTTATACTCTCTAGTCTTTATTCAGCTTTTAATTCATTCTGCTATACATCTCTATGAAAGTTCAAGAGGATAAGAGCAAGAATGGTGTGTGTGTGTGTGTGTGTGTGTGTGTGTGTGTGTGTGTGTGTCTGTGTGTGTGTATGTGTGTGTGTGTGTGTGTGTGTGTGTGTGTGTCTGTGTGTGTGTGTGTGTGTATGTGTGTGTGTGTGTGTATGTGTGTGTGTGTGTGTCTGTGAGAGAGACCATTTAGAAGTGTATGTATATATTCTGCAGCTGCACCACTGTGCTGAAAAGTGTGATTGATGGGCCTGAAGTCATTAACATGTCAAGCTCCTCTACTTCCTGGCCAGAGATATAATTATATTCTGCATATGCAATGGTTGTTATCAAAATAAATAAATAAATACATTTCACCTCAGTTTCGCCTCTCACCATTTTACGGTTCTTTCTCTGCCTCTAAATTAAATTCAACTCAATATGGACAACGGGAGGCGGACCTGAAATAGTTCAACATTCACTTGTTACATTAGTATTCAGATCTATTCAGAAGACATAATTCAAAACTTTGCTTATTTGTATTATAATTTTTTGGGTCTTGTTTTGTTTACTGCAACTCATTGCACTGACAATGAGCTGCTTTGATTTTGAATTTTAAGGGATAGTGTAGACTTTTTAAGTGGGGTACTTATCCGAGTTGACCCCCCTCTACTACCTCGTACAACCCCAAAAAGTCCAAACTATCCATGTAATTCATAGTTATAGAAGTTATAAATATAGTATAGAAGGTATATATATATATATATATATATATATATATATATATATATATGGAAGAACAAGGTGTTAATAGTCTCAGATTTGTTTGATTCTGAGGGCATCTGCTTTTTTTTTAATTAAGCCAGTTGCAAAAATGGGGAGTTTCTGTTCTTTTCACATCTAGCCAGTTACATCTTTGGAAGACGTGACATTTTAGGACGTAGGAGTGTGCAAATAATGCTGTTTGGTAGTTGGTGGAATCTTTATTATCATATAAGCTGCAGCAGCAGATGAAGTTATGGCTTTTTTTACGCTGTTGCATCTTAATGCCTTTATAAACTTTGTCAGGTCTACCTTCACGATGACAAGATACAGTGAGTCAGTTTTAATGCTCAGATATTAGTTTCAGGTTTTGAGTTTTGCCTTTTAGATGCTATGTAGTAAAATATCCATTTCTTATATAGCCTGTAAAATGGTGTTAAATAGACAACATTTATATAGCACTTTCATCCAAAGTGCTTAAGAATGTACCTGTTATTCTCCTATTGAAAGTTTGTTTTAATGAACTATACATATATCCAACTGCACTGTGGCTTTGTGTCCCGTTAATTTCTCTGTTTATTTATTTTTCCTCTGTATGTCTCTTTCATTGTCCCTCATTGATGTTCCATCATCGTTTTTCTCCACTTTCCTTTGCTAACTCTACTTTTTTGAGAAATGTAAGGAATATCTGCAGTGCATTGTGTGCAGAGACAGAAAAGATGAGACAGTGATAAAGATCTCGACCCAGTTTCAATGCCACACCGTTCAAACAGCAGTTTGACTCCTGACCGCAAAAAAGGATATTCATTTAAATGAGTACGTAATTACTGCTAATTTGTGTTGCTTCCAGGATTTTGTTATCATTGTTGCTTTTTTTTTCGTAGAATATTTTCCTTTTATTCATCTAAAATTAATCTGTTTTTAACGTAAAAGCAATATTACAAAGGCTTCTCTTAATGAACCGAGTGCTTCTCCTGAACTAAAGTCTCTAACCCTCATTAGTTTTACTCTCAAGACACCTATATAATTATACTCTGGTGGTGTAATCTGTTTAATCACACTTCTAAACCGGAGTAGATGTCCTAAATCATCCCACGCCAGTACACAGGCCCTCAATCACGGAGATTCCTGCCAAGCCTTCCAAATCAAAAATGGAAACCCAATTATTTAAAGAGTGACAAGCATGCTTATGAAATGATTCATAGCAAGTTGGTTAAACTAATTTCAGCAAAGATGAAAAAAGAGTAGGAAGCTTAATTCTTTAGTTAACAAAGACACATCCTTTAAGTGATTAACCAATTACAAATGGGAGTGACAACATGCAGCCTGGTGTGTTCATGTAATCTAAGGACGCACTCACACTGTCTGCCCGTACCGTGCCCCGGGCTTTAGGGTACTTGACCGTGGACGGGCCAGCTGGCCGAAGCTAGGCGCGGTTGCACTCACACTGGTCAAACGAACTAGGCCTTACCCGTAAAACCTGTTTGGGCACGGTACGGAAGGACAGTGTGAGTGCGCCCTAAGAGGACAGTGGAAGCAACATGACAGAAAAGCAGCATGGTGGCAGTAAGTGTCAGGATAAAGAGAAGGTTAGACCTTTCTGATCCTTGTTATGTAGAGACAAGATCAAGGACAGTCCATAAAAATGTACTTGGACAGCAGACCAAACAAAGAAGGGCAGTGATATTGTGACCAACATATTGTTCATTTGATGACATTGCGCGCTCATGTGACCAGAAATGATATATTTGATTTAAGGAGTGTAGCTAATGGAAGTTGGTTGGAGGCCTTAAATGTTGGTAGGCCTCTAGCTAATATTCTTTTTATTAATCTATTAATGCAATAGTTTGTTAACAAACTGCCACAAGATGATAAAAAAACAAAACAAACAAAAAAACATGTATCATGTCAACACTTCCAAATTTATGATTTTAAGCAGAAAAAAAGAGAAAATAATTCTAAGCTGCGAAATGGCCTCAGGCCAAGCAATATTATCATACTATTGTTGTGTTATCTCACAAAAAGTCCTGGGTTCAAACACCAGCCACCTGGTCTTGCTGTGTAGAGTCACAGTTCATTTGAAACTCAAAATTGTCCGTATGGAGTGATGTATAGTGAATGTTTTTTGTGTATATATGTCTGTTGCTTTGGGCATCTTCAGGTTCTGTGTCACCACCAACTGGCCTCTACTGGAGACCCAAGGTTGGTGGGCCAGAAGAGACACCCTTGGCAGCAAATACAGGCAAATGTGATACTATTATGATTATATTATTTTTTCTTTCCATAATTCTACCACTGGAAAATATACCTTATTAAGGGTAAACAATCACTCCTTGAAAACGTTTGTGGTCCTTTTAAACAATATCTATAGAACATGATCTAAGTAATGTGAAGGGTGTGCCGGGCAAGGTTACTA
Organism: Echiichthys vipera; assembly: GCF_963691815.1. Classification (NCBI taxonomy): domain Eukaryota; kingdom Metazoa; phylum Chordata; class Actinopteri; order Perciformes; family Trachinidae; genus Echiichthys; species Echiichthys vipera. The sequence goes on along the minus strand of NC_139844.1, from coordinate 13,918,838 downwards.
TGTATTCTGTTCCCTTGTGAAATAATAAATAATTAAAGTATGGCATGAAAATAAGTTCTTTCTCCTTGTTGATTTGCATGTTATTGTGATGCTTGTTGTTGTTGTTCCCTTTTTGTTCTTTATTTGTTGTTGGAAATTATGTGGTTTGAAAATGAAGAATACAAATATTGATGTTGAAAAATTATGATGAATTACCACATGTATGTTTTGTCCTAATTTTCTCCTATCATTCTCTTCTTTGACAAAAAAAACACTCAACTATAATCAACTTGACTTAAACTAAACCAATTATTTCTTTTTTATGTTTTTGATGCTGTTAAACGAACTTTGATAAACAGAAAAGGTTTGTAGTTTTCCTCATCGCAGACAATGGAGGCTGTGGTCACGTTGATTCATGGCCGTTACAGTGGATTCCAGCAACGACGAGTCACCATTAAAATCCTTTGCAACCGACATAAATCCAGGGCGACCACGGCTGTCATTCTTTGTGAGGAAGGAGCCAACAGTCAATGCTACAGGGAGTGAATGTGTCAAACTCAGAAGTATTAGTCTAAGGTTGGGGTAAGCCTCTCCAGGGAATGTCTGGAAGTCAATACAATATAATATAACATGTTTGTGTGTGTGCCTACCTGTTTTAAATCGAGAGTGATCGTCACATAGTGGTACTCCATTCCATTCTTGATAGAGGGACTTTGCCACCAGCGGTTGGTGCCATCTATGGCATAATCTATAGGGTGTTGTTCTGCGCACACACACACACACACCACACACACACACACACAGAAAAAAGAGAGAGGACATATCAATTTCATTCTAATAAATTGTATATATTAAAAAAATATTTTTAGTTTGTTCTGAGGGGAAAAACTGTTCATCTTTACTCCTTTTTTAAAAAGAAAATTCTGGCATTTCAACTACTCAAGGCCAAATATCAAAAGCACATTTTCTACCTTGTAAAAGAAAAAAATAATGGATTTTCTTTCCAGATTTTTTTCAGATGATTATATGTCACTTCTGAATAATAAATAAAATATCACCGTATTTGCAGAATCTTCTCCTGGATGCTATAATAACGCACAATATATTTAATAGAACAGGAAGAAAACACATTCTTAGTTTATCATATGGCAAAGGTTATTACGTTTATGTATGATGTGTGTATTGGATTGTTTGTGTGTAGGAGAGTATTTTTAAATGGAGATGTGATGTTTCAGGTTGAACTGCAGCTGTCAATCACTGGGCTATTTATGTGTGACATTTCTTTTAAAAAACCATGGCAACTATCGCTGGCAAAATGAAGGAGCACTATATCCTTTGGTAAAAGGTCTCTATCTCCTCTCTTAGTAACAGCGTCCTTCCTCTCCCCTCATTTAGTCATAAATCAACATTTTGGGAAATACATATATATTTCTTTTGAGAGTTGGAGAGGATAGATACCAATCTTACATCAGCCCATTAAATCTCAACCAAGGGTCAGTAAACTGTTAGCTTAGCTTAAAGACTGCAAACAGGTGGTAGTCTGGCTCTGTTTAAAGGTAAAATAAAAACACCAACCATCACCTTTGAAGCTCACTAACTAACATAATATACATTGTTTATTATGTACAAAAAGTGAAGTGTAAAAACAACATAACCTAAATTTTAGATGAGAATAATGAGGTACGACATGTTAATCACTGAGCTTTGGTCCCGGAAGGCAAATTGTTTTTCCCTCAGAACAGGACCAAAATAGCCATTTAACCTTGCATCCGTTCAGCTAAGCTAAGTTAAGCCAACCGTCTCCTGTGACCAACTTCATATTGGACCGACAGATATGACAGCGGTATCCATCATTCAGCAAGACCATAAATAACCGTATTTCACAAAATGTGGATCTGGTCCTTTAACATTGAGCAACTCCCGATTGCTCATGTTAAATACTTCTTAGATCTTACACCTCTTCCTAACATCAGCGAGCAAGCGAGCAAACTCCCCCGGAGCGATGTCACAGTGCGAGGAGGAGATGATTGATGTGATTTCTCCCTTTGCAAATGAGCAGGTGTCTAAGTTATTTATTCATAACTAACGTCATTTTCTTAAGTTTTAATCAAAAAGGGCGCTGTGTGGATCAATCAAGACGTGCCACTTCTCAAACTCGTAAATTACTCTCTCCATTTATACTGACTCCTGACTAGAGGGCGTGGGGGTGAGGTTGTGCAGGAGCTGCAGGAGAGAGAGGTGTGGGTGTGACTCATGAGAGCAGTGCCATGTGGAGCAAGTATGCTAAACTTCACAAAATACAGAGCCAGGGGAGGCGTTTTTCTTTCAAATAAGCGACACTTGCTATCTTCATTGGACTTGAACCAATCTGATATTTTTTTGTTTGGATCGCGTGAAGATAGGAAAAGGTGTTAGTTATATTATATTCCATTTTCACCTCACTCTTGTCAAGCTTTCCCTTCTCTCCTTTTTCATCCCCTTTTTGCAGAAGCGCATCCTATTGTTCTTTTTCCTCTCCTCCTGGTTGCCTAACTACCTGATTAGTATTGAGCAAAGCTAGCTAAGCAAGTAACAAAAGCTAACTAGCTTCATTAGCTGACTGACTGGCTGGTTAATCTGTCTTTCTTCTTTCTTTCCTTTATTGTCCACAATGTGGAAATGAGTCTTTGGCTTCAACACCATTAATGACTGACTGACTGAATGCTTGACTGACTAAATGATTGGTTGGTTGTGTGAAGTGAACTGACTCACTGATTGATTGACTAACTGACTGTCTAGTTAGCTGTTTGAATCATGATCGCAGGCTAATTTTGTATTGTCATCTTGTCATGTCGCAATCGATTCCTCGGTTCATTCAGTAATTATCATTTCAGACAAAATGAGTAGTTATCTGGCTGATGTGGCACAAATTAACGAATCTAGCAAGATTAATGATTGTAATTACCATGACTATACGTCTTGTGAAGGGTGTGTGTGTCTGTGTGATTCTTTCTTACCAAATGGTTTTGTACTCCTTTGGTTGCAGATCCGACACTGAGGGTTTCTAACCGGCTGGCCTGGCACATGTTCCACCAGCTTACAGAACATCTCTGGACCCAGTGAACCACAGGTAGCATTAGCGGATATATCTGCCATGGACGCCAGGTTCAACACAGCCGGGAACAGTCCTGGAAAGAAAACACACAGTGAACTACATACAAAATAGACAATGGAACCGTTATTATTATTACTGACTTCTGATGGACATACAGATGAAGCAGACTATTTAAAGTCTGATATTTGGCGAAATTCACTTGTTTATGCTTGACATACGCAGATGAAGTGGATATCAATCTTCTCATTTAGCTATATGTAAACATATACATGTGGTAGTAGTTATGTGTCGAAAGTCATTTTAAAAGACGCTACTATAATAATTTATAACCTTAGCTGTGCTTGTTTCTACTATTCTGCTGTAATAACTGCCATAACATATAAGTCATATTCACATTACTATAGATATTATTATAGTTACTGGAAGTGTGTCTGTGTCTGTCTTTGTGTCTGTCTTTGTCTTTCTCTGTCCATCTGTCCGTCTTTTCTCTCTTTCTCTCTCCTTTTCTTCCTCCCCAACCGGGGCAGACAGATGTCCGTCCTCCACAGAGCTGGGTCTGTCTGATGTTCCTGCCTGTTATAGGGAAGGTTTTCGTTGCCACCGTACTCTACGGGGGAATTGTTTGGTCTATGTTTATCATATATGAGTCATAGTCTGGTCTTTACCTAGTTTGTAAAGTGTCCTGAGATAACTTTTGTTATGATTTGGCACTATAAATAAAATTGAATTGAATTCAATTCAATTGAATTCTTTTTAAACATCTCCTCTCCTGCAAGCTGCTCGTTATTCCCTTCTTCTCGACCCATGTTTGTTGATCTGTTGCCTCGGACATGTATCTTACCTGTGAGTTTTAATGTTGTTTGTATTGTTTATGATGTTTATGGACTAGGTAGCTGCAAATGAATTGCCCTTCTTGGGATAAATAAAGTAGTCTGAACCTGAATCTAATCACAGGTCCTCAAGTCTAGTCAGAGCCGTTTAAAATTAGGTCACACTGGCTTTTTTCTTCAAAGCAAACAATCGCTAAAATGCAGTACAGAAGAGGTTATTAGAAACTGGATGTTCCAAACTCCCTCTTCTTTGTGCAAAGGTTTTTTTTATTTTTTATTATTGCAATTACAGTCAGTATCTCTGTGTAGTCTTGTTCTGAGTGAGCCAGCGAGCAGTTCTATGGCTGTTGTTGAGGTTATGAGTAATTGGTGTGGAACATGAGGGGGAGGGCAGGTGTTTTATACCATCCAAGTTAGTTAATCTGGGTGTATTTTTGGTGCAGTCTAATGCAGTTAACATCATTTACCCTTCACAGATAGCGAGAGCCATATTCACTTTATCTTTGGATAAAAGAAGCATACAGAGAACAGTTTTTGGCCCGCTTTCAACTGTGCAGACGTTGGGCAGTGTAATGCTACTACATCAAAGGACTAATAATTTGCATTATGTTGCTCAAGCAAAAAAAAAAAAAAACATAATTTCCTGTCTCTGGATATTTGTCACTGCTGGAACAGAATGTAAACTTGGAGAGAACATACATTATGGAAAACAGTGCAAAGTAAACAGATTTCTTTCCAGGATATTGTTGGAAGCCATCAATAATGTTATACTATGCAAACATTACTTTGGTTTCCTCTCGAGTTCCCTCATGAGTGGTCATGGTATGCAAGAAAAAGTCTCCAAGAAGACATTAAAAGTAAAGCTACACATTTCAAAATCTCAAAATCTCGATAAGAAAAGTACTGTTGGAGCCATATGATTACCATCCTGGGTATAACTTTATATATATGTATATATAAATATATATATTATTAAACATTATTAAACAACATACGACACAATATCGCATCATATGATTTCATCACAAGACATTTCCATGGAAAGAAGATATCCAGTTCTGATCCTTGCATGTTATGTTCATTTTGCACCAAAATGAGAAATGCTCAATAATTTTGTAATTTTTATATAGAATATTTATTTATAAAATTACCACAAAACATGCTTTAAATTATGAAATTATTTATATCAGGGTAGAATGTTTTGGCCATATTGCCAAGCCATATATATATATATATATATATATATATATATATATATACCGTATATACAGTACATGTATAGTAATGCACTACTGTATACAGTTGCTAAAGTGAAGGTATGAAAGTAATCTAGATACAGATCATTTTGTCATGCATCAATCTAAAACAGATACGTGCACATGTAGCTTGTGTTATCCAAAGAAGAAATAAAGGAACTGATCACTGAGCCAGAGCGCGCTAAACAAACTGATCATTATTTACGTCTCCTTGTCATCACCACACAGATGCAGCAGGAGACTGCGCACAAGTATTGGTTTCCAGCAGACTTTGCTGTGTTGTTCCCATGGTAAAATCACATTAGTCTCAGAGTGAAGGACAGGTTTGTTGGGCTTAAAGTACTGGAATGCTCAACATACTGTGCACATGGTTCACATTTCCTGTCTGGAATCTCTCTCACACACACACACACACACACACACATACACACAGACAAACACATCCACGTACTGTACAATGTAAAGTCAAATAGCCCAGTCCAGGTTTAAGGTCAACAGCTTTAATAGTTAAACAACATGTGCACTGACATACACACATAATCACAGACACATAAATGCACTGTAACTGTACAGAAATGACAAAGACAGGAAGGGAAGACCTAATGGAACGACAGAAAATGTTTAAGAAAAATACAGAGGAGTAGCACTTGTGAAAGTGTGGACGGTGTGTGTGTGTGTGTGTATGTGTGTGTGTGTGTGTGTGTGTGTGTGTGTGTGTGTGTGTGTGTGTGTGTGTGTGTGTGTGTGTGTGTGTGTGTGTGTTTGTGTGTGTGTCCAGATGAGTCCAGCTGTTTGGCCAGATGTCAACCCTGATGAACTGTGAAGAACATCTGAGACACACAGATACTCTCTCACACATGTGTACACATTCTCACACAGTACTCACAACATATCATATAAAAACACTCAAATGTCAAACGCATGCCTTCCAAGCCTCTAAGGAATGATATCTGAGAATCTGCATCACTTAGGGAGCCCACATTTCCATAACAGTGTTTTCAGAGAGGAAAAGTTCCCACTGTGTAATGACAACATGGGGTTGAATAAGCACATAGCATATACAGGTTGTGTTCCTTTGTCAAAAATCCCTTAATGTAGCTTTGAGTAAATTAGATATCAGTAGACAACAGTTAATAAGGGACCTGATTTCATAAATAACACAGATATGTCAAATTGAATATATTAAATTGAGATTTCTGTTTATGTGTTGCAATTAATGTTGTGGTACGCAAATTAGTTTCATCCATTCTTGATGTCCCTTCCCATGTTACCCAACATCATACAGTATTGACACGAAGACTATAGTGGCACATAAATCACAATGCTTGATTCCCAACTCGTTCTTAAAAATGAAACAGTCTGGAATGAAACAACTCTGCTTTTATTCAAGTTGTATCAACATCTTTTCAGTTCCATCTTTTCATTGTGGCACAGTTTTTGATGCCTCGTGATTTGGCCTCTTGAAGTCTGCTATTTAGTTCACGTCTCAAAGACTCCAGTCAGGGGAGAGCAGGTTCAACACCCTTCACTGCTTCCTTTTGTTTATTTAAATTCCCAATTTCAAAAGTTACAGCACGCAGAAGGGAAGCAAAGAGAGCAACAGCATACAAGGTCCATATATGTTACTCCCTACTGGATCTGTCCTCCAATGCACCAATTACAAGAGCAAACAAAAAGTGTGCGCCATCTTTTTGTCATGCTGCCAGCACAAGAAATCCTGTAAGTACTAGACTTCAATATAAAAAAATATCATTAAGGCCTTCTTACAAGATCAAAACAGTTGTTTTGATGAACACATTCTCGTGGTTCTTCTACTGCATACCATTTCTAACTTCTGCTTTCTGCTTCAGCCAGAAAACATCCACCTCACATCCCACATCCAGCTTATTCCTGGGTCTTGATCCACAACCTGGAACTTGGGATAAAAATGTGTGGGAGATCTGCAATCTTTAATAGTGTCATTTTACCTTGATTTAAGAAAGCTAATACCTTAAGCCTCCTATCAGTCATGCATGTCTGATTTACAGGGGTTCAAAAGGGAACTTCCTTTGTTCCAAGCGTAACCGCATGTTTTGGTTTATGCCGGTTCCATCTCTTTCAATTTATCTAGGAGTCTTAAAGCATAGTTTACCTTTTGCATGGTCACACAAGACTATTCCTTAACACATTCAAACTTTAATTAGAACAGCAAAACATCTTTGGAACAACCTGCTTTCCCAAACTAATGCAAGGAAGCAGCAACAAAGAATAACAGACGATTTAAACAAAATCTTCTTAAGATTATCATGGGTTATCACTGTCTGTGTTGGCTGTCATGGCAACTGTACTTTACTAAACATCAAAAATGATTTCTTAGGAGAATCTGACCATGTGACGCCACTTTTAGCAAACTGATAACACTCTTTCTTTTCTTGCCTTTTATGTTGAACAATGAGGTGAGATAACAGAGAAATGGAGACGGTCGGCTAAAGACGGGGTTCAGATTTCAGATTCACTGAATGACAAGGACACAATGACTGTCTGCCTTCGGCTCCACGGCTGACACACACACACACACACACACACACAGAGTCACGCACACATCTACTCAGGTTCATCACCTTCTATTCTTTTCTCTCTGCTCTGATAACCATGGTGACCTGTCTGTCTGTCTGTCTGTCTGTCTGTCTCTATCTACGCTCTGTTAACCAGACGTCTCAGCGGATTTACTGCCATACAGGCTCTAAATTATAATACTGTCAAAATATATAAGTGCACCCAGTGAAAGCTGGGCAATGTCATTGCCAAAGAAGTTGTTTCAACACCTCAACACTGATTACAAGGCAACCACCCAGGGAAAGGTGAACGATTTATGTACATTATATACTGTCACAATAATATTTCACAGAGAGTTTTCTACATTTTCTACCTGTTGGGTCATCAATCTCATCATATCTTAATAACTAATAAACCTTGTATCGCTTCTGAGAATAGCAACACCCGATATATTGTCACATCCCATTATATTATTTTTAAGATATTTGAGGATGGAAAAAGCTAAATCGGATTTTGCCAGCACCAACTAAACCTAACTTGAAGGTTCAACCTTGACCTTATCATAAGAGCCATTGACTTGGTTGGTTTTTTTTTAAGCTTTAAGGCACATTTTGTGGCCTTCATGTGTTAGTGGGCTTTGCTCCGTTGTCACCTGTTATTACATTCTGGAAAAGCCATACTTAAGTCACGTGATAAAAACCAAACTATCTAAATGACTGAGCAAACTCCGACTGATGATGTGAGATGTGGAACGCTCCTTAAAATCCAACCAAGTAAGTGGACTGGAAGTTTATTTGTTTGTCAAAGTATAAACTCTTATTTTGTCCTGTTCGTTCCCCCATCATCTGTAAATGCTTATGCCAGTTGGGGTCTCGGAGCGGATCCCAGCTGACATTGGATATAGGCGGTGTACACCCCGGACAGGTCGCCAGACTATCATAGGGCGGACATGGCCTGTTTGTGCCCTCTCACCCATTTGTTTGTGTGTTCATGTGACACAAATCCTCATCACTATCAAATCCATAGGTTCAATGTGTTACTTGTCCTTTTACCTTTGACATGTTGCGGTAAGTGTCAAGAGAAATGTTGAGTAGCACAGAGGAGTAATTCAACAGCAAAGAATACATAGCATCCCTGGACTGAACTACAACCATTTAACACGGGAATATTTTTTTAAAAAGATATGCTTTTCAATTGTGGTTAGTGAAGTTTGGACACCCTGCATTTCTACCTCCGGTTACGCACGCACTAACACATGTAGCATTTACACATGTGACGATATTGAAGGATGCCGCTCATCACTGTGGTAAGAAGGACAATAACATATCAAGATGAGAGTTAAATCTGCACTTGAGGAGAAAAAATGTCCAGATAGATAGATAGATTTCAACATGATTCAGGATGACAGCAAACTTTTGATTGTATCAAGGCTTCTTATGACATTATGAATTAAAACTTTATTTGCTTTTTCTGTCATAGTAGACGATGACTCTGCACTACTTGCCCTGCTGATTGTGTGTGTGTGTGTGTGTGTGTGTGTGTGTGTGTGTGTGTGTGTGTGTGTGTGTGTGTGTGTGTGTGTGTGTGTGTGTGTGTGTGTGTGTGTGTGTGTGTGTGTGTGTGTGTGTGTGTGTGTGTGTGTGTGTGCGTGCGTGTGTGTGTGATGGATGTGTTATTGTTGAGTTTTGAGGCTAGATGTATGCTTGATGGAATAAGAAGAAGGTTGGAAAAGACAGGATCATCTCTCTCTCTGTATCTCTCTCACCCTCCCTCCATCCAGAGTAGTTGGGGGGAAAGGGAGATATGGATGCAGAAAAAGAAAGAAAGATTGATGGAGATGGATGGAGGGATTCCCAGAGAAAGATAGAGTATTGTTTAAAAGGGTCAGTGCCAGGAGGGGAGTGAGGGATGAGACTGCGATAATCCTGTATACTCACATGCACACACAGACATAAATGCACACAGCCTTGACATGCAGAAGTGTGTGTGCATAAAAATGAACATGCAAAATGTTGAGACACATGTAACACATATAAACATTCACAAATATGTTATAAACAACAATGAATATGTACATTACACCCCCCACACTCAAATTAATTTCCACTGTAATACACCACATTTGATCGAATCAGACTTACACCCAACAAGAATATAAACACTGATCAGTCCTGGAGTCATCCTCAGCCTCATCAGGATCTTTCATGGAAAACTAATCCACTTGGTTAGCTCAGATGTTCTCTGGGATTTTAACAGTTCTAACAGGACAGAACAATTCAACGCATGTCCAAAGTTGTGAGAAAATACACTCAAAATGTGTGAACAGACAGAACAGACAGACATTTTGTCTATGCCAACACTCCAGATAATGACTTACTTATGTTGTTATGTGGAAACATCAACCTTTTTTTTTCTAGCTACTTGCTCACTGATTCTCGGTGCATTTTCGTCTTGTGTCTAAAATATCATCTATGATCCAACACAGTCCCTCCTTCAGGTTGAACAATCTTTGGTATCTACTCTGGATATATTAAATCAAGCTCACAAAGCTCCTTTCTCATCAAGAGAGTTGCAAGAACTATTAGACTAATCAATTAGAGGATCATCCATCCATCCATCCATCCATACATCTTCAACCTCTTGTCCCTATTGGGGTCACGGGGGGCTGGAGCCTATCAGCAGAAAAATCCATCGTTTTATAATTTTTCATGCAAATCACTTTGGGTTTGGACTGACATAACCAAACATTTAAAGACATTCAGAAACTGGATGTGGATGATGATGGATATGTTTCAATATTTTCCGACATTTTATAGACAAAACAATAAATCAATTAATAATAGAAAAATAGAATCAGCAGGTTAATTGCCAATGGAAATAATCATTACTTGCAGCTCTAGGGCAACAGTAATGGAATAGCGTTATGAATCACACACACACACACACAGACACACACACACACACACACACACACACACACAAACACACACACACAAATAAAGTCCCATTATCAAGAAATTGATTGGTGTTCTTGGGTTAATATGAGTAGAAAAATATGACCCCCCTATTACCAAGCATAGACATGGAGGCTGATGGCCATTTCAATTTTAACAATTTATCATTCTGTTTTTATCTTGCGGTCTTAAATCAGAACATGATTATTTTCTAAAGTTTGTATATCAAACTTTGTTTTGCTGTAACACTTGTGACTGATTGTGATTGCGATGGTAGCTTGAGTCATAACACGACTACCGTCAAAATAAGAAAATAATTGTCTGGCCTTGATGACAATAACCTCAACATTTTAAGATGACAAAGAGATAACAGTGCACATAGAGCTTAGGTAGAGAAAAGCATACTCCTGATAAAGAGCTTGATCATTAAGTATCGCCACAACAGTTCCAGACGTTAACATTATTTACCAAGGAATCAAACACACAAGGCTGCTCTCAGCATATGGGTGCAGCATTTATAAATGCAATAGAAAATATACATTATACTGTATATTTAGTTCTTTATAAGCCCCTCATCCCGAACATTATGCCAGCTTTTTCTCTGAATTGAAATGATTATTTTTCTTTTACATCAGTTGATGTCGCAATTTGAATCTAAACATTTAGTAACTAGCAGAAGTTGTCATTTCTCACCTGTAGAAAGATATTCTTGGATAATACATACATGGTGAAAAGTAAGCGTCATAACAGCAATTCTCAATGATTAAAGTTTAAACAAGAAAAATGTCTTGAATTGCTTAAAATGAAAAGGGAGTGAACCCAGGCACGACTAGCATCATTTTACAATACTCACAAATAAAAGGTTTGAATATAACGTGATAATCTTCGTCATAACATTTATTGACAAAGCTCACAGCTAGCAAACATGTTTAAAATAAGCACACACACACACACACACACACACACCCACACACACACACACACACACACACACACACACACACACACACACGGCTGTCAAGAGTTCTGTGGTTGCTGCATGCTGTTTCTATGGTAACACGGTTCATACTGACATGTTGGATAAATTAATGACTTTCCTAACTACATTTCATGGACATTGACTGGCTTTCTGCTTCTGTCACTCTCTGTCTCTGTGCCCATAAAACTTCCACATTGAAACAGTTTGTCATGTCATCTATGTTACACACTTTGTAACTGGCGCTAATGCTGTTTTGTTTTTGTTTGCTTTTTGTTTTAAACATTCATCCATAAAGGATCTAGTTGAACTTTGGAAATGTGTGGTATTTACTATATGTCAAATAGCCTAAAGGATTTTAATTAAGCCAAAACAAGATTTCTTTCAGGAAAAAAAGTTATGTGCACTGTAAAACATGCAATATAAACATGCTAAGAGGTTTACAATGACAAAACTAGCATGCGTTTTTTAAGGGGCATAATATTTACGATGTTTACAATCTTAGTTGGCCTGCTAACATTTGCTTATTAGCACAACAATGACTACCACAGCCAAGGTTGATGTTAATTTCTTAATACGTTTGCAGGCACGTGCCGATAAAGCAAAGTTTAGGACAAAAAGTTGTTACAATTCATCTGCCTCAGTACTGTAAATAGATATGTACTTTCAGTTCTTATGTTATTACTTGTCTGGTGCAATGAGAGTTACATTTTTTTTTTACATAAATCTATACTTTTGTTTTCCTTCCTGTAACTCTGGCTTTACATTTGTTGGCTGCTCTTCTGTCGACCTCCAGGGGTTTTCAGAAAAAGCTGAAATAAAAAACTAAGTCAACATCCTGCTCTCACAAGGACTTCCTGCCCGAGAGAGAGACTGTGTGTGTGTGTGTGTGTGTGTGTGTGTGTGTGTGTGTGTGTGTGTGTGCGTGTGTGTGTGTGTGTGTGTGTGTGTGTGTGTGTGCGCGTGCGTACGTGCGTGTTTGTGTTTGTTTCTATCAGCAGTGATGATCCAAAGGAAAATGTAAGCAGACAGTCAGGCACTCTGCCTTGAAAGACAGCAATGAAAGGCTTATAATAAAAAGAAAATAAAGGCAGAGGGTGCTTGTAAATTTAAAAAAAAGGAGGAAAGACGTTGTGGGCTGTTCAAAAGGGTGAGGACATTGACCCATCTCACGTCCCACATCTCTCTATCATTTGAATTTAATTTCATGGACGTACATCCACATGACAAGATCTCACTTTCTCTCCCGTTATTGCCCCATGCCATGTCTGCTACCGAGCTGATCTTTTAAAATTGTGGTAATAGTAATGCAATGAAGACAGCACCAGGCACACTGATGACAGAAAAGTAATTTGATATCATATCACAGTGCAAGCATTTTGATGAGTTTTCATCATGTGTTTACACCAAATGCAAAGTCATTTTCCGCTCACCACGATTACACACAAAGTCACTCCAAAGACAAATAACAGAATGCCACGAATGATTTAAATACATTAAATAGAGTATATCAGCGTTGCTGAATCAGAAACTGAGGAAACAATTATTGTAGCCATCTGTGGGCTGTGACATTCACCAAGCTGTGTGCACCTCCGGAAGATGACGGATTGTGAACCAAGACACGATTGAGTTGATTAAATAGGTGGAAAGAAACTGAGGAACTGTATATTTTTCTCAATCCTGCCCATGTGCCTTACACATCAAGCTTCTGCTCATTATTGCAACTTCAGGAAATTAAAGAACCAAATGTCCAAATGTCCTTTTCAAGATGGCCACAGACAAAGTAGAGGGAGAATGTGGGCTCAGAGAGAGAGAGAGAGAGAGAGAGTGTGTGTGTGTGTGTGTGTGTGTGTGTGTGTGTGTGTGTGTGTGTGTGTGTGTGTGTGTGTGTGTGTGTGTGTGTGTGTGTGTGTGTGTGTGTGTGTGTGTGTGTGTGTGTGTGTATGTGTGTGTGTGTGTGTGTGTGTGTGTTTGTGTATGGTTGATATTTGGAAACGCTGTCCTCTTCCAGACGGTCATGAAGTCAGACTAAACAGGAAAACCACAAAGTTATAGACAGTTAATCCCCTACTTAAGCAGACACACAAACACAAACACACACACACACACACACACACACACACACACACACACACACACACACACACACACACAATGTCAATGAAGTGACAATGTCTGTTAGAGGTTACCATGATCACTGTGCTCCAGACTGTGGGGTTTTTAAGTCTAAACTGTCTCCCAGGAGGCCCACTGGGTCTCTCTGCACTAAATTTGCCAGCAAAGAATATAGGCTAAAATACCTTATACGTCCTTCTATAGTGCAGAAACATGGGAGTTTTATTTTTTAAAGTACCACACATTGATTAATGCATTCCTTGCACTTTGGGTGTTGCATTTTTGTTTTTTTAAAGTTGGGAGAATGTGACACTATTCTCAAGAGTCTTTACCAGCTCTGGATATGGAGTATTGTTCACATCCCCAAAGCAATTTAAGTCAAAAAGCAACTGGACTTGGTTATTTGTCTTGGAAGATGTTTCACCTCTCATCCAAGAGGCTTCATCAGTTCATGTACGCATCTGTGACCAGGCTGGGACTGGTCCAACTAACTAACTGGTGTAGAGATGTTGTGCTTCACGTGCCAACGACCGTCGTTAGAGTGACTTGGAGCACAAAGGGTTCCAGGGACATCATGGTTCATCATCACTGATTGTCTTCCTAGACAAATAACCAAGTCCAGTTGCTTTTGACTGAAATTGCTTTAGGGATAACGATGACCTGGACAAATGAGAACATTCAGAGGAGTATTGTTAAGCCATTGAGAAAACATTTGACAGGAATGCCGTGCGTAGTTAATGGAGTCTGATTGGACAATCACTGTTTGAGGGAGGTGTTTATGCTTGATTGCTAATTCGAACAATTTTATTACTCTTACCCCTTTGTGAATTCTATAAAAAAAAAAAGTAACATACTGGTGACAGGTCAGACCGCTATACAAGTCCAGGTATTGGAACATCTCTAAGTTTAAACAGCTTATACTATCTGCTTTATCTATCTATATCTAAAGTTCAGACTCTGTCACATTCAGGTCTATTAACCATAAGCATGTGCGAACAGTATCGTGTACGTTAGAATCAAAATTCAGTGAATTAAAAACCACACTACATAAAAACTTAAACGTAATGGTAAAACGATAAATGGACTACATATAGAGCCTTTCTAGTCTTCTGACTACTCAAGGCGCTTTCACACTACTTGTCACATTCACCCATTCACACAGACATCTACACTGATGGCAGTGGACATCTACATACCATCTTATCTAATTTAACTATTCACACCATATTCACACACCCATGCGCATCACAGGAAGCAATCCAGGGTTCAGTGTCTTGTCTTCCAAGGACACTTTGACATGCGGAGCGGAGGAGCCGGGGATCAAACCGCAGAGCTCTCCAATGGAAGATGACCCACTCTACCTCTGAGCCACAGCCACCCGGTGAATTGTAAATAAATACAGGGAAGACAGAGGCAGAGAGAGGGAATGTTTATGCGTAATAACTCCTCAATAAGTGGTTCAAGTGATTTAGCTGAGCTCAGATCCGCCAGCAGTAAATCTATCCTGCAATGGACCAACTGCACTCTTTCTTTCTCTCTCTCTCTCTCTCTCTCTCTCTCTCTCACACACACACACACACACACACACACACACACACACACACACACACACACGCACACACACACACACACACACAGTCCATACCTGATGAGGCAGTGATGAGGACTTTGTTAAATCATCCACAAGCACCTCAGAGACAGTGTGTAAGAGTGTGTGGTTGTGTATGATTTAACTACAGTAAGAACTCATCTGTGCTAGCCTTGGTTAATACTTACAGTCCAGCCTGCAACCAAGCCCCCCCCACACACACACACACACACACAGACTGTCTAGGGGATATGGGGGATATGTTGGTGTTGGTAATGAAAACATGCCAGTGAGTAGATTTACAGGAGAGTACAACTTGACCCCTGGCCTCAGAGAGATTTATCACTGGTAGAGGATCTAATCTTCCCATCGCTACAATCACTGCATTCTGCTCTCAACCCTGCAACAATATAGAACAGAATGACAAACATGATTTTCTTGGAAAAATCATTTTAGACATTTATCTTTAGCTCAGCAATTGTTCCTCTCAACACTGCCAACTGCTCTTGCTTTAAGTCCACAGTTTTCCCTGGAGATAAAAGTCCTGGTTCAGCGAGTGCTCAGGCTTTAAGAGCATGTATGTTCTGTTCACGTAAAGCTGAAAAATGACACAACTTGACCTCACAGAAGCTTCCCCTGTGTATGAGAGCACAGCACCGATAAATACTGTACCCAACAGTGGCCACACAAGAGGTATTTACAGAAATGACTGTATAACTATACAGTGGCAGTTCACTTTAATGAACATGATTTAAAGACAGTTCACAGTTTTAGAAGTGGAAAAAAAATGTCTCTACAGATGGGTAATGGGTAATAGAGAGCCTGTCAAAAGAATATAACGCCTGTTGAATACTTTCTCGCTAAATTGCTGAAAACTGGCCAAAGAAACTTGGTTATGCTAACTGGATGTGAGACTCACTAATGAAAAAGGACACAGTGACATTGGCTCAACTACTGAATAGTTCATATTAGGGATGCTAACTTCAAACCAACCCTTGTTAACCAATCATTAACCCTTAACAGATAAGTTCACCCGTCCTGGAGGCTCGGACATACTGTATCTCCCTCCGTGGACAGCAATAGGCCTGTATTGTCTGTGTAGCCACGAGTGCATGCACTGTTATGGATTCCTGCAGCTAGTCTGCAGCTGATCATGGATGCGAAGCCTAAGGAGTCTCCACCGCATCCACCTGCAAAGTTGCCAGCTGTGTTTGCCGGACGAAAAGATTTTTATGAGCAAAAGGGTTTGTATCCGTACAAATGCTACAAAAGGGTTTGAGATGGGAACATTTGAATTAATCTGCAATCCGACAGTCTATCACAGTAAACTATAATGCATATGTAATGTCAGTATGCTTAAAGTAAGTAACATACAGTACTACACAGATTTTCTTTGGAAGTCTATTAAATATGAAATTGAGTATGTAGGTGTTGTGTTACTTTGTGCAGAATTAGGGTTCTGATCTCACTACAAAACAACTTCAAAATAATCACATGTTTTGTCATAATCTTGAAAGCTCCAGAACAGAGTTTGAGGTTTCAAGGTCAAGGATGAAAACTTGAAACCTTGACATTAATACGCAACCATATACCTTTACTGTAGATTATTGTATAAACATCTGAGCGCGTAAAAAGTAATATAGAATTTCGAGTGTTACCCTGATACTGTCAACCAATTAGTATGTTGAAGGTAACAAAGTTTAATATATGGAAAACATAAAAAAGATATCTCTTATGTTGGGAATTGATTTAAATGTTGTGTATCACTGTGTGATGACTACACGCCTTGCTATGTGCGTAGGACTTGTGTGTTTATGTATTCTATGCATGTGTTTTTGTAGATGTATATTGGAAGTTTTCAGGCCGATCTTGAGTGTGTTCTGTATTTGTCAGGTCAGGAAACAACATCATTCTCTAGATGCAGCCTGTAGGGTCACAAGGGATTGTTGGTAATTGGCTATCCAGATGGACGTGCATGAGCTTCCAGGAAGAAACAGTTACCAAGGAGATTGAAATCGAACACACAGGCTACAACGTTTAATATCGCTCATCTTTGTCTGGGCACCTTTCTTATTCTTGTACTTATTTTCCTTTTCTTTTTTCCTCATCGTTCATCGTCCCATGGCCTTCCTCCTCACCTCCCCTCTTTTCTCCATTCAGTTGACTTATGAATGACACAGAGAGAGTAGACGGGAAACAGTGTACTATTGGCAGAATAGTTAAGTGGGCGGGTCTATGGGGACCACTCAGCATGTACAAGTATGTACAAAAGGAACAGCCAGTTATCATGAGTAATATTCACCGTGCACACACAGAATTAATGTCAGTTGTTTTCTCTGGGGAATGTCTTCTTCCCAGTATTACAGAGAGACTGATGGTAGCTAGACTCGCTGCCATTAGTCTCTCTGTTCGTTAGCAGAGACGCAGTTTGCACAGTGCTGCTAAGATCTTAAGATTAGTTCCAACAGTTTTACAGTCTGTTGACAGCAGACACAGCCAGCAATCTGAAAGTCAACGTGGATAACATCATTACAGGCCAATAAAAATACTAAACAGATGTTTAGAGCTGGTTCCCTTACAGGATTTGTACATAAATCTACTGACTGAAAAAAGTGTGACCCGATGAGGCTGAGAGGATTTAACATTTGTGAAATAGTTATTTAATTCACTTTTATGTGAATCACTCCACACATAAGGGAAATGTAAAAAAAAAAAAAAAAAACAGATTTCAGAGGGCAGGACTGGTCATTTAAACATTGAAACATCTCTTAATATGTCACTGCTATAGAATTTGAATGAATGAATGAATGAAAGGTGCTTTGGTCTATTAAATCCAAAACTTCCAATTCCTTACAAATGTTCCCATGAAAGGAAGCGCTGAAATGAGCCCCCTGAACCCTTTACCCTAACTCTAACCCTAACCAGCAGCTCTTTTGCCCTCTCACAGAAGCCAGGGTCAACTACAGTTTAGTAAGAGGATCATTCAGAAAGTTCAATGTCACCTGACTTGCTTTGAATTGCTATTTCAACATTAAATGAAATAACATGAATGATGGCTGCCCTTCAGCAAATAACTGCAATGCAACAATTTAAATAAAATAAATTAATATTACTCTATTAATTAAAAATCCAAGTCTGCAGTAAAAAAGGTTAGATTCCTCCAAAGGGGTCAGGGGCAATATCTTAATTTATTATTGATGAGTACTCAATTCTGATTGGTCAGTCGTTGAACTGTTTTGTCTGTAAGACACACAATTGCTAAGGACGCACTTCATGTCTAAAATATATATATATATATATATATATATATATATATTTATATATATATATATATGGTAAGTCAACAGACCTTAACCGTAATGGAGCAAAAACGTTCAATCAGGTGCTGCGGTCATTTTAGAGCATGTGTCCACATAACTTTTTTTTTCTGGACGTCTGCTTTCAATTTTCTCAATGAGGAGGGAGCGTATGCAGACACCTAGAGAAAAGCAAGCACTTGTAGTTAAAAATCTCTGAACTTTTCAGAAAAGTGCCGGTGTCAGTACAGGCGCTACTTTTCAGGAAAAGACACACCGTTTCTCCAACATAGAGTATATACTTTATATTATTATAATAATAATAATAAATAATATGACAAAAGGACTGTATTTCGGTTGATTCCTTTATATATTTTTGCCTACATGTAACATATGTACATATTTTTATCTCTTAAATCACTCACTCAACCTCATAACCATGCACCACAAAAGTGGATAAAAAAGGGAATACGATTAAGAATGAAATGATTGAAATAGAAACGAGTTTTTCTGGAGTAACAAGGTTCTCACACACAGGATTAAATGATGGCTATGGATTTTGACAGAGCTGAACTACAGGTTGCTGACTCATCGTTTTTGACCAGCACTGATGACTACACTTCTACTATTAGCTGGCCCCGGGCTACTGATAACTGCTCTGGTACTGGAAATGTTCAGGTTGGATTGAGCGTAGCTGAATGGTGCGTTTGACAATATAGGACCCATTATGGTGTGTGTGAGAGCTTAATAGGCAGTATGTGTGTGTCTACTGTGCTTTATGAAAGTATTCAATCCTGCATGCTTATTAGTTTTGAAGATCTACATTTTTCAGCCTCTTCATAGCAACACAAATATAGATACTCTTGTCTCTACTTGTCTGTTCAGTGACTGTGTTCACATGAGGGATTAGTAAGAGAGAGACATAAAAGACGTAAAAGTAAGTGAGAGCGATAAGGAGATATAGTTGCAAAGAGAGAAATAGTGTGGATGAATGAACACAGCACTGTGCTGACTACAATGCCTTTACCCTCACAGAAGTTTAGATGTATGGTTCACAAAACTATCCGTTACACCAATGCTTAGATGTTCATTCTGTCCCTGTATGTGTGTGTAGATCGAGAAAGCCGTGTGTGTTGGAGTATATAGCATTCATTACAGTGGCGCTACAGACAAACTGCTCCCCAGATAGACATTGATTTTCACCCAATGGATCTCACTGTTAGCAAACCTAATAGCTTGGTTGGTAATGGGTAGTATGTTATGAATGAGCCCCTATGGGCAGGAGAATGGAGGAGATGAAAGGAGAGAAAAGGATATCGAAGAAAAAATGTAAGAGAATGTGAATAAACGAAGGAGCGATATGGGGATAAAAAAAAAGTGAAAGACTTGACAAAAAGGAGAGGAAAAAAAACACCTGAGGAGAAACCTAAAGGAGAAAAAACAGAATCTTTAAGGCTAAAAAGAAAGGTAATAAGAAAAGACGTGAATGGATTGTAAAATAAGGAAATAAGGCTACACTGAAAGGATTAGTCTATTACTCAATCAAAAGTAACTGGCAATTATTGTGATGACCAAATAATTACTTTTTAAGCAAAGTGCATTTACTTTTCCAGCCTCTCAAATGTGATGATTTGCTGTTTATCGTGTATGACCATGCAGTAAACTGAATATCTTTGGGTTTAGGTTTTACTATTTTCTGACATATTATAGACAAAATAACGGTTTCATTGAGAAAAATATCAATTGAAAATGACAATTAACATCAGTTACAGTCCTAAAAAAAAGAAACACAGAGCGATGAAACATAAAGTTGGAGGGTGAGATGATTGGATTAAGAAAAGAGAGAGGGATGAAAAAGAGAAGGCAGGGAAGTACTTGAAAAGGAAGAAGCGGTGCGCATAAGAATGAAATATATCAGAGGAGAAAACAGGGAGAAACGCAATAGATCAGATGCGAATTAAAAAGGGGAGCTGCTATTTACCATTACTGCTAATAGGTTTCAAAAGGAAGCAAGTCGTTAGCTAAATGGATAGGGCCTAAATTACACATTACCGTGTTAAAGGCTGATTCCGCTCATTATTGCAGCTCTGATTCCTCAATGCATCACCAGCTAGGGCTGTGAGCTGGCTACTAGTACACAGAGACCTGCTGTCTCAGCAAATATACACCCCCCCACATACCCCAGCAGAGAAGAATGAGGGAAAATGGCTGTAAGAAAAATCTCCTGGCCAGTCCTCTGTTCTGTTTCTGTTCTGAATCAATATGTAAATCACATCGGAAACAAACGGGGAACCTGGCTTTCCCATTAGGACACAGGTTTTTGAAACAACATGAGTTATTGTATCATGAAACGCTTTTCCATCATAGAAAACAAATGTGTACAGTGAACTGAACAGGTGTCCAGCATGTTAATGAAGTACAACAGTGTACCAAAAGGTATATGTGACAGAATAGAATAGATTAGAATCGACTGCTCCAAAAGTTCTCCTGCAGCATTACTTTCAGTAGAAGAACAGCTGTTGAGTCGATGACACACACCACAGGCATCTGTTGTGAATCAGATGGAATTTCTACATTATACACACTATATCATAGGCAGCATTAGCTCAGTCTGACTTGGCTTGGGAACCAGAGGGTCGCTGGTTCAAAAGTGAGACCAAAACATCGGTCAGTCGATATTGTCGGCCTATATTTGTGTTTTTTACGTGTAACGCATCGGCCGATGTGGGCTGCTGCGTGTGCTGATAGTTTTTTCCCTGCATTATTCACAGAAAGGCGTCCACAGGCAGCTCCATGTTGCTGGAGACGCCTTTTTTAAGTTCAATAAATGTTCCTTTTTTTTTAAATTGAGACTATTAACATTTGTTATCATTATTGTGTAATTTTTATGATGTAAATTGAAGGAGCAAAAGTAGTATCAGCTCCAAATATTGGAACATCAGCAGTCCGTATCGGTCATCGGCTAAGGCTGATGAAAAAAAATCGGCATCGTTTTTAAAAATTCTACATCGGTTGATTCCTACACTGAACCCCAAACTGCAAGGAGCACCCTTTAATGGGCAGCCCCAATCTGAAATATCTCCATTTGATGCATGTGTATAAGGTACTGTTTCTATGTGTGTGTGTGTGTGTGTGTGTGTGTGTGTGTGTGTGTGTGTGTGTGTGTGTGTGTGTGTGTGTGTGTGTGTGTGTGTGTGTGTGTGTGTGTGTGTGTGTGTGTGTGTGTGTGTGCGTGTGTGCGTGTGTGTGTGTGTCTGTAATATGTAAAATAAAAGAGCAAAAATATGATTTCCCCTTAGGGATTAATAAAAGTATGTCTTCTTCTTATAGTAAAAAAATTAATCACACACCTACAGAGAGAAAGGAAATGTTATTAAATGAGTTTGTCTTTGAGTGTGTGGGTAATTCTTCAAACAGACGTGGTTGTGACCCTGAGAACCATTCAAGCCAATTTTATTTATACCGCCCAATATCACAAATCTGCCTCGAGGGTCTTTCAGTCCATAACAAGCAGCAGCGGAACAGCAAAAAACACATGCTTTAGGCTGTACCTGGTAAATACATGTCACTGTATGTGTGCTCATTACAGTGACACTTTTGAAAAAAGCTTACAAAACAAACTTAGCAACACAGAGCTAATTTCAAAGTGTGCATGAACTTTGGACACTGATTAAATGACGCCATCACACCCTCCCCCAAAATATGCTTATACTGTTGGTCAAGGATCTCCAGCAGTTAAATTGTGATTAAGTGTTGCAATAAAGAATTTTATTACCTTTCCCCTAATTAACCTACTTGCATTTTATTTGATACCTTTCTACATTTCCCAGGATGCATTTGCCTGGATTATAGACTTGTGTTATTCAGCTGTCTGATATGCAGCAGCCTGCCAATAATTTTATGTAGGCCACCTGGAAATTAACTCCACCACGTTTCAACAATAACTTCAAAAGTTTGTTGAATGTGATTTCCAGACTGACTCTGTTCGACACAGGCTTATGTTATACATGAAAAAGTGTTTTAAGAGTTTTAACACATGAATGTAACTTGAACAAAGTAAATTGCCTTTGCTAATTTATCTTGAATTTACTTGAACACATTTAAAAATCTATAATGGAGTAGTCTAGCTCACTGTACAGTTATGCGAACGTCAGGCCCCTTCCGCTATCTCCATTATCTGGTTTTGCAAGGGCACCATCTACGCAGCGCTGCACAAGACGTTTTCTCCCTTATTCCAAAATGATGAGCCGGTGTACCAAGAACATACTTCTGTGCTAAGTAGATTAACAATGGAGTGACATGTACTTTTGAACAAGTGGGCTACAACTGTAAAGGTTAGAAGCTTTATGGCATTGTAACAATGGCTCAAAAAGCTAACTCACTTCTGCGTTTTTAGAACAAGAAACTCTAATTGTACGTACGAGAGCATAAGGACAGAACCCCAAAGAGAAATCCAACTTCCTTACATTACATTAACAGCTTCTAAAATTGTTCTCTATATGAATGAAAAAGATTGCTGCACTTTCTGTGATGGATTTCTTACTGTTTGGCTCCAAGACCCAAAAGGAAGTGACACCAAAACGTGGCGTTCAAGGGTAATAAACACGGTAGAAAAATGTTGATGTTTTTTTTATCATACTTCATTGTAGTTGCTAAAATAATTGGATGTATTCTAGAAAAGACATTTGCATCTAAAATCTGAATGAATTGTGAATTAAGTTACCATAACCCAAACCATAACCCCACCTGAGGGATATTCTTCTGGTTGGAAAAAACACAACTACACTTGGCTTCTTAACAAAAAAACAATGAAAAAGAATCTCAAGGCCGATCAGAGCCAAACCCCTACATCTCAAACTAACAGAAGTCTTTGTTAACAGGGTCCAAGCAAGCAGAGGACAACGAGCTGGTTGAGTTGCTGGAGCAAAGCAGTGGGCTCCTTTAGGAATAAATGTGCTGATGGACCACCCACCTCCCACCCACTGACAGAACAAGCCTTGGGCTTGGCTGAATGCTTAGGTCGGCTTTCCTCTGAGGGGCCAAACAAGGTCAGCAGAAGACACAAGTCTCACAGATATTAAAAACTGGATTATTCAAGATTTGATGGACAGGACTTTAAAAAGAAATCCAAATATTTTGCTATTTTTTAGAGAGGGGCATTTGCTATTCTTTTAGGGTTCTAAAAGATAAAAAATAAAGGGGGTTAGCATTTCTGAATCAGAATCATATTCCTGGCCATATCATTGCCCTTTCAAAATATTTATGTAGACCAATAAAAAAAGTAATAACTAAATGGTTAAATGAAGGTCATAACATTTGACAAAATAGTAAAATAATCAGAACATGGCAGAGATTTTTGCTTGCCAGTGGTCTTCTAAATTCATCAATAGGGACCTGATGTTTGTTCCACACTTAAAAATGGCATAAAGAAATATAATGCACTAGAAAAGGGAGAGAATTCAGACACAAACCACGTGTCTTGCTCATGGACTCCTCAGTGGAGTAAATGATTTGAGATTTGAAGCTGTGTTTTTTGGTTCAATCAAGACAATAAATCCACCTATAATTATTTCAGCCAAACCGATACTACAGTGATATACTGTATAGCCATTGCTGTTAATCAACCGAAGGTACTTAAGAAAAAATGAAACATGCAATCTCTCTGCAGTGATGCTGGCAGCTGGTGGGACACTCAGCCCCAAGATGAATCATTCCTCAAAGCTTCATCAAATTGAGTTTATCTCAGTTTTGGCATTTTAGTGTTTGTCTTTGGAGTAAATACTTTGCTCTATAAAAGGTCAACCATTATGTCTATGTGTTATTTAAGCACCAAACACCTGACAACCTACGTACATATCTGCCAACCTTGTTTTACCCTCAACAGGAAATTTCATTGTAGAATAAGTCACTCCACACCAGCCTCGGCGAATCACAGACCAATGCCGCAAATTCCCGGGTGTCACTGGTCTATTATTGCAGGGCTCCAAAGGCTCTGTGGCCCCTCTCCGTCCACACACACAGACACGCACGCACACACACACACACACACGCCACTTTTCACATATTTCATCTTCTGTCAGATGTGAACATTTGCTCTGCATTAGGCTCTCTGTGGGATTGGCTTGGACCAGAATAATGGAAATACAAAAAATATAATGGAAATGTGAAAGAACAGAATACGTCCCCCTCTCTCGCTCTCTGCACACACACACATAGAGAGAGAGCAAGACACACAGAAACACACACACACACACACACACACACACACACACACACACACACACACACACACACACACAATATTGATGAGAAAAGCAACTGGAATAATGGAAAAGCAAAAATGTATACACAACACATAGCTTTTTCTTCCTCATTCACTCTACTTCTGCCTGCCTTTGTTTTCACTCTCTGTCACACAAACACACACACACACACACACACACACACACACACACACACACACACACACAGAGGTGTGTATAAATGTTAAATCCATAGCTAACCAGGCCATTCTAATAGACTCTTATTCCTCTGATGCTTTATCAGCTCAATCACACAAACATTCAGCCCCAAAATAATGGCCTTTCTGTTTGCTGCCTCTTTCTGTGTGTGTGTGTGTGAGTGAGTGCTTCTATCAAGGAGCGGAGCTGCAAACAGTATGTGTGCACTGCATACAGATCTGTCAGTAAAGCCAGAAATGGCAATTGTTGGGTTTGGAGGTCCTAGACTTTCTTTCATTCATTCATTTATACACCTGTCAGTTAAGCCTGTATGCATTTGATTTTAATTAAAATGTTACAAATGTGCAAAAACTACAGACTGCCCGGTATTGAGTGAAAAAAACACCAGTTTCAAAGGTGAAAGGGTAATCAACTTAGTTTAGTTTGACCAATAAGAACCTCAAGCATTTGAGTTTAAGTGGTAATTTGAAGGTCAACTACTTGTGTCTATGTGTTGGCAGTTTTGTAGGATGTGGCTGCCTTCTAACCAGTGTTGAGGTAAAAAAAATTGGATTCTACATTCAACTTCCAGTTGTGCCTGACAAAGACTCTATAGGCTCCAGAACCCTCTAACCCAGAAAAGGTTTGCATCGAAAATGGCTCTAGTGCTGCCTCTTGAACTACAGTATATCTACTCTCCTATATACGTCTGAAGCCATGTTTTGACCACAGATGTCACGTGAGTGTCACATTTGCATGCCGAAAGTGTTCATCCCACACTGAACTGTCTGAACTGACTGGTCTGCGAATTTCAATGCGTCCAGTAGGAGGGCAGACAATAAAACATGTGAAATTCAGTAAAAATACAGTGTAAGTAACTTTTTTTTTTCATGAATTAACATTACTGCTCCTCAGTGTTTCCATGTCTTGCCTCTCAGCTGCTGGGAGAGTCTGAGTGATTAAACTGGAGTGTGCTGTTCTCTGGCGTTGCCTCCAGCCGAGTACGCTCTGCTTCGCTCCAGGTTGCAAAATGTAAATAAATATATTTATTCAGCCTTTTTATTGGACATCAACCTTGCGTTTACACGCGTATTGTGGAAAAAAGAACTTCAAGCATAAACAACCGCTTCAAGTCACGTTTACGCCCGTAAGATGCAGCTGGGATGCAACCATGGTGGAGCTGGTGCAGACAGCTGAATTAATTAAAATCTGTTGCTTGAAACGTGTGAGTGAAAAATGTTTCTGAGACGCCTGTGGTCTAGACATAGGGTAAAACTTTGGTACAAACTGTCAAAAGCCTGCAGCTCAATTATAACTGGCGAAACCCTTTCTCTATATGTATGGCTAGCTACTCCGACTTGGACCACACACCAGACTGAGGTCACTATAACATAAGGTATTGGACGGTGACCCTGACAGGTCAAAGTTCATGAATGTGAGAGGTTGGAGGTTGCTTTAATACTGAAGGCCATGACACAAAATCATCACAGCTGGACACGCAAAACATTCAAATGCATCATCCAACAATGTCTTTCTTACACACACACACACATTCTGAAAAGCATGTTGTGACCATGTGTTGAACAAGCATATCGTGGGCGAGATAATTGGTCATTTCAAGCAGCCACTAAACCAGCCGGAATCAATCTATACCCGACTTCAGAGAAACAGCAGTTGAGCAAGAAGCTTCAGCTCAGACATTCTGACCACAGAGGCCCACAGCAAACTTGCCAACAAAAGTGTAAAAAAAAGATCAGCTTTTGAAAGAAACATGATCCACATAGCAGTTTGATGTTGGTGGGAGAGTGCTACAGCAGCTTTGCTGTCGATTTTGAGGGAGTGCTTTAAATTTTTCTGTAAAAAGCTTTCAGGTTTTTCAATTGTTCTTCAGCAAGAAGAAGTAAATTGTACTAAATTACCTGTTTCTCCAGGTCTTTTCGATCCAGATTAGGTTTAATAAAGTGAGCTAGTAGCTTTGAATATTGGTAAGGACTCTATTGTGAAGCCACAAAAAAAGTCAACGGATCAAAAATTTTGTACAGGACATAGACTGCATATAAAGATGAAAAGCTTGACGGCTCCCCAAAAGTGAAACCAAGGCATTTCAATCACCCCCTGGTGGCTGGCTGCAGTATAGGTCATAAGTGGAACAAACTTGGACATGGAACAAACCGAGGTCAAAGATAAATTTTCCCTAAAGATTGTTTCTGTCAATGAAGGTAGTTTTTATCACCCTGAAGTTGAAGTGTTCATTTTTCTGATAAGTTTTGTTTTAATTGGTTATTTGAAGCTATGAAAACAGGGTGAAACATCATGATTGACAGCTGTGATCGACATGCGATTGGTGAGTTTTATGGACGAGACTTTAATGAGACTATAGCCCGATGCATAATGTGCAGTCTCTGGCTCTAATATATATATATATTCTATATATAATATATATAATATGGTGCGCCCATATCCGGAAAATTTTGGCTTCACTTTTGTACAGTGGGAGGAAGAGGAGCCTTGTCATCCATGTTTTTACAGTCTATTGTACAGACAAAAAGCTAATCCTCTTAACATGTGTCGGCCAGGTGTGTTGCCTTGAATGAACTGCAGGGGAAGCCACTGTTGGAAGTAACAGAGATGGAGTTCATGAGTAGTAGCGCTTGGACCTGTTTATTCAAATGTAGGATTACTTACTGTAAACATATAGTGACTATGAGCCTGATTATCACATTATGCATCCAAAACCTGATCATCTCTGGTTCACATAAAAGGCGTTGGTACAGTCCACAGTTGTAGCTAAACATAATGAGATCTTAGAGGAAAAACAGCCTCAGACCAAAATCAACAAACTGAGAACTAGTTCCCAAGTTTAACTCAGAAAAAAAACATTCACAAACCAAACCCAACAAGCTAAAAAAAAAAAAATCCGAAATAGAGCTGGGGGGTATGTCTTGCTTTATGGCTGACTTTGAACTGCCTGTGTCAGACAGATTTCTCCTGTAAAAGACAGCTTGCTCTCGCTGTGGATAAACAGAGGTTTTGAACTGAAGTGATGTGAGCTGGAACAGAACAACAAGACCTCCAGAAACCAACGGCGAAGGAGTAACAAGACAAACAAACTGAAGCCAGACACTAAGCTCAGCTATGGCCACAGAGTCAGCCATACTCTGACGGTGAAAGATGGATAGCGGAGAGGAGGTGGAGGAGGAGATGAAGGGGAAAAATGTACAGAGGGATACAGGGAAGAGGGGGAAGGACATGAAATAGAGAAATAGCAAAGTGCTGAATGCTTTTGATAGGCAGAGTTGTACAAGAAGTCACTCATCAACCAAGATTAATACATCATCCCAATGTTATTTACTATTGTCTTTTTAAACAACTAAGACAAATATTCAGGTCCATACTAAAATAATGCACATATACATCAGTTTTGGACAACTACAGATGTTTCACCTTTTATTTTGATGATTTGATATTTCACATTAGTGCAGGATAGCTTATCAGTGTCAATAAAAACCAGAGAATGTCTGCAAAAGGAGTGAAATACAAGACAGGAAAGGAGAGGTGAAGGGAAAGGAGAAGAGAAGAGAAAAAGAGGGAGAGAAACATAACAAGAAGACAACCAGGAGGCCAAGGAATGAAAGGAGAGAAGAAAAGAAAGAACATAGGGGACAGGAAAGAAAGAAGTAGGCGAGAGGGGACCAAGTATTATGAGTAGCGGA
This sequence comes from Echiichthys vipera, assembly GCF_963691815.1. Taxonomy (NCBI): domain Eukaryota; kingdom Metazoa; phylum Chordata; class Actinopteri; order Perciformes; family Trachinidae; genus Echiichthys; species Echiichthys vipera. The sequence continues at coordinate 13,890,062 of NC_139844.1, read as the reverse complement.
GGAGGGGAAAGTGTCTGCAAGTGTGTGTGTGTGTGTGTGTGTGTGTGTGTGTGTGTGTGTGTGTGTGTGTGTGTGTGTGTGTGTGTGTGTGTGTGTGTGTCTGTGTGTGTGTCTGTGTGTGTGTGTAGGGGGGCTCATTATTGACACCATGTGTTACCACAGGAAGCTCCTTGGGAAAATATAAGCACCAAGAAAGATCAGAGAGCGAGACAGAGATGAGTGAACCACAGAAGAAGAAGAAACCGAGGTCATTCCAAAGTCTTTGCAGCTGCAGATGTGTGTTCATGTGTGTGTGTGTGTGTGTATGTGGGTAAGTAGCCTCTGCTTTAGCAGCTGTACATATGTATGTCAGACATGTAGTGTTTTAGCCACAAGGTCATAGTGTCAAATCCCATAGCAAACATGCACTCAGAACTTTCTGTCCATCGATCATAGACATGCACACATATTTCAAATGTTTCACTTAAAGCAATTATTAACTTTCTTGCATACCTCACAGCGATTCCCCTTCTAAGTCCCACCCTCCTACCACTGCCTGATCTCTGACATCCCCCCGACACGTGCGCTGAGAGAAATGCTGTCTTCGAGTGCAATGGGAAGTCCGAAGTTTCGGACCTCCAACCAGGCAAAGTGCACTGGAATGACTGTCAAAGCAGAATCTTCTACTATCTAATTCAGGGACGATACCTACCCCAAATTCGCTAGTAGGAGGTTCCACTGCACTTTGCCTTGTAGGAGGTCCGAAACTTCAGACTTCCCATGGCACTGTAACACACTGTAACTTTTATCAGAAATATATGAGAATTGAATATTGTTTTAACACCTGCTGGATGTCTTTTACATTTTAGTGTGCCATAAGCTTATTAGGAGCATTTTAAGATTAAAAAGGAAAGTGTAAAAATGCCAGTAAGGTAAGAATTGCTTTAATTGGATTGAGTACCTGAACGGATATTAAAGTTCTTCTGATTCAAAAGTTCTGAATAAAAGACTTGAAGCAAGTTAAATACTAAGTATAAAAATCTGATTAGCCTACTTGTATGAAGATAATGTTCTCTGAATTTTTTTACACAATTAATCAACAGTAAAAAAAAGCTGTTTAATTGGGGAGAGGCACATTTGCATGACGAAAAATTAACATTGTTTTTTACCTGTTTTCAGCACTATACGTTTTTAGACTAGGCGTCAGATTTAATATGGGTTTTGCAGTAAAACTCCAAGAAATAACCTACATTCTGCTCTTTACTATTCATGTTACCTAGCAAGCTAAAATGAAAATGCTGGAAAGCAATTTACGCACACAGCAGCAGAAGCCGTGTGTGCGGAAAAAAAAGGGATCTGCACTAGACTGGTGCTTCAGAGTGAAGGTGGGTCATTTTAATGTCATTTCCGCTCATGAACTTCCCCACTTAAATTTACAGCTTGAAGGACATGGACCATGACTTCACATGATACTCATTTTTATTTTGACGCCTCTTGTTTGAATTCCTTTCCATTATTTTTCATATATTACAAACACATGGGTTTATTTTTGAGAATGTAGCCTAAAATAAGGAATATTTATTCAAACTAAAGCTTGGAGTTGCACACCTAAAAAAGTTTCTCATCCAACCTATTGTACAATTTTTATGTTCTTTCCTACAAATCCATATCACAGCCTTGTTTATTTTTTTAGGCACAGTAAACAGTCTGGGTGCAGTAGCTTGCGCAAACACACATTCACACCCTGTACGAACTAGCATGCACACAAACTTACCAATTCATCAACTCATGGCCCGTTTCTTTGTGTGGCTAAGCCCACAGTAGAATGGAGCTGGGCAGAGCAGCTATTGTGTCTCTGGTAGAATTAACTATTGATTTTCTCCTCACCATTATCAGTGCTGTTCTGACAACAAAACAGCTAGGAAACACTCACACACATGGGCGTACACACACACATACATGCACAGCACTAGATTTTGTTCACTGAGAGATGTGCTTTGTGGGAAACAGCAGCACAGCCACACAGGGAAAAGCACAAGTCAAATATTAACACTCCAGTGTAATAAGCACAAACAAAATACGCAAACAATGATGCATGCAAATTATCAGAAGTGCAAAACAAACTGAACCAAATGTTTTCACACATGCATTAGGATAAACACTGTCCCAGGAAACATTACACTGTGTTCATGGATCACACATTTATGCATTGTTTGTCCAATCACAACGTAGCCTTTGTGAAACTCTGTAGACTTGTTCTTTTCCATTATTCCAGTCACTATTTGAGACATAATTATTACCTTTTTCTTCTGAGAAAAAGAGAAAGCCCCAACTTGTCCAACTACATTTTACTGACACAAAGTACCTTATGTGTCAAAAACATTTTCTACAATGTGCCATTGCAAAAATCTTCAATGTCCTTTCTGCTTAAAGCTACTCTTCCTGTTTTGTTTTGTGCCATAAAGATTTCCCACCAAAATTTTTGTGTAGTATAAATATATATTAGGTACTACGGGGACTTTAGGAGGTGCTTATCATTGTAATATATGTTTTTTGTTCACAGTATTTATACCAATGTCTCAAAATGAATGGGCCTATGGTGATATGATATATTCGACATGTAGCACTCCTGATACTTAGTTCAATTCCTAAAGAAATAGGTTATATTGTCAGTGTATACTTTGTTTTTAAGTCGGCAGGTATCACTTAGCTGCAAGCCAGCATCTGACCTACTTCTGCCCCACACTGTGACAAGTCGGGGAAAAAAAACAGATTTAAAATGTCAAAGTCAGTGCCACCGAATCCCTTCCTCTTTTTTCTTCTCCAGCTTTCGTGTCTTTCTTATTGACAGGAAGGATACAGCACCATTCCAACTTAGCACCTGGCTAATTTTAGCTCCCAGAGGATTCCTCTAAAGTACACAGACACACACACGAACACACACACATACACACACACACCTGTTGGTGTTCATGTGATCTGTGTCTTTGGCACAATGTCATTGATTAATTCTTGAAGCTAATGACAACTTCACATACACAGTCTGACGGTAAGCTACAAGCATACAAACGAGCATGTTGAGTGCTGTGATGAGAGTAATCGCATACATCAAATCTGCCAGAATAGGATGACTCTTAAAAGTGAAAGCAGCCACATGTTCACCAAGTGCCAGGTTCAGTTTAAAACTCATGAAGTTAAAAAAAACAACCAAAAAAAACAAGACAGACTTTCATGTCTGGTGGGAGGCCTGATGATTATGGTTAAATTAAATGTTAATTTTTCTAATTCAATCAAAGGTGTCACAGCAAAACACCACAGGTCCTCCACTATACTATTTCGTTTTCTTTTCATAATTAAAAACACTGCAAGTTCATAAACTCAATGTCCTTACAAGGTGCAGCCAACGGGTAAATCGCATTGATTTGGCTTACATTTCTTTTCCCACATACACCCATCTGGAGCAATTTGGAGTTCAGCATCAAGGACTTTTTGACCAACACTGGGTTTTTGAGGCCGATATTAATACGAAAATGTGGGAGTTTAAATAAGAAATAGGATGATATATCAGCAGACACAGCATAACTTATCTTTTTAAATTGTGGCCAAGGCTCGTGGTGGACTGATATGGATTTTTCAATGGCCCGAGGCCTATATTTAGAGAGCATGGCAGGGGGTAGCCAATATATAATGCCAATATTATTTGTTGATTTGACGTCATTGATCAAGGAAAAATGTGAAACATTATGGTGCAGAGGTCAAATTTATGCTACATTTTACTAGTAGAATTCTGAGGTTCTTGTATTTTACTTGAGTATTTCTAATGTATGCTACTTTATAAGTCTAGATCACTCCATTAATTTAACAACAGTAGTTGTGGAATACTTTGCAGCTCAACTCATTATATACAAAAGCTATGATGAACATTAATACAGTGCACTGCTAGGTTAATCTACCCAACAGTATATCATTTCAAATCAGCTCTACTTCTACCAGCTGCAACATAAAATGATGCTTACACATGAATGTGTAAGTAAATGTAATATAATACGTAAATAATAACAACCAACCATTTTTTCCTACATCCACATTTTACTTTTGATACTTTAAGTACATTTTTACTGCTACAACATTTTAAATGCAGGGCTTTCACATGTACTTATACTTGAGTAAAGGATCTGAATACTGTACATCTTCCACTCTGGACTCTGTAAATACCAAATAAGTGTGTTATATTTGTCTGTATTTAATCCAGCCCTATTTTAAAAAACAGCATGTGTATTCATAATCTGCATTCATCTGCATGTTTCAACAGTGTACATATAATTTTGCCATATAACCTGTTATTATAGGACAGAGGCAACTAGACTAAAGGCTTGTGTATCCTTTCAATCTTCCTGATTTCTTTCCTTCCCTCCTTCCCTTCCCTCACACATTGAATATTCACTGGATTTGGATCCCAGGCTGAGAAAGTCTTTCCCATGGTGTATTCCATCAAATCCATTCAGCTAAGCTCAGCTGCTTTCACATTAACATAGCAGACTGAGATCACCATATTTTAGAAACATTATGACATCGGGGTGAATTCACCTCATAAAAATGTTGATTTCTCTGAAGGGCAACCCACTTTGGATTCACATCGCATTTACAGCCATACCTCTGGTGATTTCACATCACATCACATCCAGCCTGGCTTGGTTAAAGCCACATTACCATAAACTTATAAACACATCTGTAGGTGCTCTGAGGAGACCTTTAATCTACAAATGAACTATTTGTTTTTCAAATTTAAGCATTGATTCTCCCAAGAGTGAAAATATTTTTAGGGTCAGGCTGCATCTTTGATTATGCCAAAGTATGATTAACATCAACAGGGAAATTAAACAGTTTTCTCACCCTTCCTCATCTTTTTTTAAAGATGCACTTTGAGGTTTGTGCAGGACAGCAATATTATGAATAAGTCACATGGATTTGCAAAATAAAAAATGTTGATTTCTCAGTTGGTTTACAATCCTCCACACCGGTGTCTCTAGTGAGTTAACTTCATATCAGGCTGGTAACATTCACATTAATACACACATAACCAACAAGTCAACTTCTCAGAACTTTTTTAAATGTCCCCCGGTGAACAGCCACACACTCTTGACATTTTACTTTCATTGATGTAGTTGTTTGGCTTTGCTCTAGTCTCATGCATCATACTTTCTGAGAGAAAGTCAAGAGTTCAAAACTTAAGTTGAAAGAAGAATCATATTGATGCAAAGTATGTAAAACAAGGTCTTCCCAGGATCAAAATAATTTGTATTGTCTGCTATGTTTTGTTTGTTTTCTGCTAATTACACTGGGACTTTTCTGGCCTTGTGATGATGCAGTAGACTTTATCATTTGACTTAACATTTATTGACTAATACTTGCATCAAACCAATATGAGGGACTGCATCTAACGGTCATCGTAACTTTCAAATGAAGTTGCCAATCAATCAGTCTATAAAATGTCAGAAAATAGTTTTGAAAATGGCAATCATATGTTTCTAGAACCTAAGATTACATTTTTAAATTACTTGACTAGCAGTCAGTATGTCAATTAACAGTGATATAAAACTGAGAAAAGCAACAAGTCCTCACATTTGGAGGCTTTAACCAACAAGTGTTCGGTGCTTACAGCCACTGAAGATGTAATTCCAAATCTCAAAGTATTTCTCTGAAACATAAGATTTCCTTCACTAAATGAGAACAATCAAAGCTCACAACCATCATCACATTAAGATTGAAATATCGATAGAATATGATTGGTGCACATAAATGCAGGGCATCATGTTTATTTCCAACTAAGCACTGACGACTTCAAACCAGTGAGAAAAGAGCGCAGAGAAAACAAAAATCCAGAAAATCTCTCATGTAAACTAACCCAAAAATGTTCCATTACTCGTAGTGGAAGATAATCGGAGAAATTGTTTGTAAAACAATAATTCAATTATCATAACTGTTGTCAGTTTCTTTTCTGTTGATTGCCTTCCCGATAAGTCAACTGCTACAGTATTTACCCAGTGAATCCATTCAATTCCACATTAAAGTCTAATAAAACACCTGCAGGGTAAACAGTATGGAGCCATCTACCTGCCCAAATTTGCTTTTCATTATCAACACACATGTTTCCCTCTGTCTCTTCAAACCAGCATCAAATACAGTTTTGATACTGAGGAAACAAAAGCTTCCATTTCCATTTAACTTCCCTTTGTTTGTGTACACTTCCTATCCCTCGCAATGCTGCTTCAACCTCATCCCCTCTCTCTCTCATGCCCTCTGAACCTTCCATCTACCTGTTTCACCCATCCTTTCTCTATCATTCACGTCTCCTCCAATGCCTGATAAGTCTTGAACGCACCCTCCTTCCTCTCTCCTCTCTGTCAGCCCTCCTCCTCCTCCTCCTCCTCCTCCTCCTCCTCTTCTCTTTCTGATTATATCCTGGTGTCTCTGAGCTCCGTCGTTGATAGAGAGCATGCCTGGCTGACACGCCTGGTAATGAGGCTCCTAATGCAGATGGCCTCTCCCGCCCTCTTCCACTCACTTTCTCTTGCTCGCTCGCTCACACGCACACACACACACATCTTGGTGGCAGCTTCCCTCCCTGCCTCTGCAGGAGGTCCAAACACTCCTGGGTTAAACAGTAGCTGGAGATGTTTTGGAGAGGATAAATAGAAAAAAGCATGACGAGCACTAAATTTGTCTCATCTTTCAAGTGACAGTCACCAACGCCAACCGCTCACTCTACAGACACACACACAAACAAACCCCACACACACTCATATGTTCAAACAGCTTACCAATCGTCTTAATTTATTCAAAGTATTTAGTTAAAATGCCCACTTTTACAGCATTTTTGGTAATAGGTCGGTCACTTTGACCGATAATAAGAATCTTTTTATGTCATTATTATATATTTTGACTCTAATCGTGCACCATGTTATATTGATTTTATCAGGGCTGTCAATCCCCATCTCTGCTGAGGGCATTGTTGCTCATTTTTCATTGTTGACTGTCACGGCAATTACACACAAAGCACATAATTAATCTTTCACAACCTCACAAATACACCAAGTAAAAGAGCAGCAGCTCTTCTCAAGTGCATTCCGTGCCTCGGTTTGATCTTTAAAGGGTTGGTTCACCTAAATTACAAAATCATACCCAAGTGGTATCAAAGCATGCAGATTGATATGGTTTCATTGGGCTGGATTTGAGGAATTAATCAAAGACTTCCGCCTGAACAGTAATGCAGTTAATGATATGAATTGTGTTTGTGGTGCTAAAAGCATACCATAATATATTATGAGTTCAACATCAATGGGTCTTTCCACACATTTATACATTAAATTTACTTTTAATTGCAATTGTAGCGGTGGCAACAGCAACAAAACAAGCATGGCTAAAAAAAAGGGAAATGTATTTTCATAACTTGTGTGATCGACCTTAAAGTCATGTTGTGATTGATTGCTTTCTATCTTGGGGGGTATTCAGAGGTCGCTCAGTTAACTCATAGAACACAGAAAATAGAAAGGCTACATACTTAAAACTGAAATGTCATTTACAGTCTGAACAGTTCCTTTATTTTATATATGTTCATATTTATATATATATATATATATATATATATATATATATATATATATATATATATATATATATAAGTTTATGTCATATATATTTTAGATGAACTTATATCATTCAGAAAGTGACATCTGGGCAAACTGAACAACATCCAGAACCAATATGTCTCACTGTCAAAGGTTAGTATACAGTAGCTAACTTATTTTACAATCTGAGGATTTTCACCAACAGCACTTACAGCAGCATGCAAACCATTGTGTGCAGTCTGCATTGTGAATGCACTGGAACGATGTGAAAAGCTGGAAAAAAACAAGCCTCCCTAAGGGATAAAGATATAATTTGCCGGACTAAATGACATAAAGTGCACATTGGGTAATGATGATAAACAGTAACTGCAAAAGGGCAATCCAAATGAGTAACATTTGTGTTGTATTAGTACATACCGTTCAGCTGTGTGAAAGGTCTGTCATGCTGATTTGATTTATGAGTCTAAAAATAACAACAACAAATCCAACTAAGACGTGTATTTCTCTGCCCTCTGGTGATTCATAATGTTTCTCAGTGTTTTTTGGTCAAATAAACATCATAAAATACAGACAACTAACTTACAAACATCTCTCTTGATCGTGTTTCTGTTGAGCGTTTATTTTTAAGTAGGATCAACACAGTTAGGCTTGTCATTGAAGGGGTCTCCACATGATTTGCCCCCTTCTGTTAACGCATGGGTTTCAAACATTTTTGGGCCAAGGACCCCTTCACTGAAAGAGAGATGAAGCAGGGACCCTCTACAAATATTGTATTAAATTGAGTTGCATATTAAATTGGGCCTAACAGCTAGGGCGGCCTAAAGCCTACACACAGCTTTTAAAGATGCGTACAATAATAAGATATTATAATGATCAGTATTAACATATTCATATATTTATACATCATATGTTAATGTTAAACATACATTTGGAAGACACATTGAATCCTTCAGCTAAATTATATCTGTGCATGGCTACCTTAGTGGCTACCTTAGCTATAAGCCACTGAACCTATCATCAAGGTTGTGTAAATGTATTTATTTACTTTTTCACAAATGCATCTTTGCAAACAACACGTTGCATTCAAGTTAATGTATATTTTTAGACATATTATAGAAAAAAAGACTTGGAAAGATTATGAAACCCTCATTAATGAGGGTCTGGAGGCTCTCCTGTGGTCAGACATGACACTAAGGCAACGCAAAGGCGCATCTATCCGCCGACTGATGAGCTTATTAAGACAAATGAGCCCTGAGTGAGTGACACGGAGCTCATTTGAGTGTTGTCCCGCCGAAAATTGCCCTCGCGGTGCCGAGTATTGGTGTATCGACCCGGCAGTCTTATCTATCAGTCTCTCGGGGACTCACCTCTCTGCTGGGCATGGCAGTATTGCCATAGCAACGCGGCCAGTAGCACGAGCCGGAGTCGCTTCATTTCGTCCTTTTTCGAAGTTTTGATATCGTACCCCGCGCGAGGAGTTCGTCCTCTCGCGCAGCTCTTTGTTGCGTTTAATGTCAGGGGGGAAGTTTCAGAGAAGTTGACCCAAACTCACTCTCTCACTCTCTCTCTCTCTCTCTCTCTCTCTCTCTCTGTCTCTCTCTCTCTCTCTCTCTGTCTCTCTCTCTCTCTCTCTCTCTCTCTCTCTCTTTCTTTTTTCTCTCTCTCTATATCTCCTTCTTTTCCTATCCCTCTCCTTCTCTTCAGGGTTAAAGTTGAGGAATAAGGCTATAGAAATATGTGCAAAACTTGTTATAGACTTGTAAACATAAACACGTGTCCAATTTTTATTCCTGTTGCAGTTTATGTGAATGATATCAGCTGACAGGAAGTTAACAAGGACCAAGGTTTGCCTGACTGATTGCAAGACTGTTGCCTAGCAATGGATTACCATTGAAAAGGTCTATAGAAAGATAAAAAACAGATAGATAGATAGATAGATAGATAGATAGATAGATAGATAGATGTAGGCTACTTAAAGTGACAATTGCACAGTTAATCTATAGCAGTGTGTCATCATTTCCCCCCTTATCATGTGTTTGTATGTACCATATTGTTCAAGTATAGGCTACTATTAGGGTAACTTTTTCTGTCAAATACATTGAAATGGAAAAGAATAGTTATGAAATATAATGGAGTAAGTAGAATACTATTTTAAAACACATTTAAACATTGAGGTACCTAAGAACTGGATTTAAAGGATTGAGTTCATGTAGTCTTCTCAGTTTCTTTCCATTACGGCTGACAGTTAGCATGGTTAAATCATCAAATGCTTTACATCCTTGGGCTTTGGGGAGGATATGACAACCCTCTTTGTTCACTGAGCTTCTAAGCAGTATTGTAAGTAAATCAACTTTTAACAGCTGGTTAAAAAAATATATTTTAATGTAAAACTGTCTGAGCGTGAGGCAGGTGGTAGAACATTGAATACATAAAGGGTTTTAAACTGTCGGCTATATCATTGTGCTGCAGAACTGGAGCAGTTATGGAAATAAAAGCTTCACATGCTACAAAGCAAATGAAATGTTGCATCAGCACTTCAGCTTCCATGAACAAAGAGCAAAGAAGAGAAAAGAAAAGAGTTGAAAATAACAAAATGGAGCACAGAATAGTTCAGGAGTGAGAAGTTGGAGAGAAGTTTTGGTCCAGTTGTGTCCATTGAGTTACACAACTGTTCTGTGGCTCCTCCTGCTGCCCTGCACAACTCACCACAGTCTGGGGCAAAACTGTAGCCATCTAGGTACGAACAGGTATAGAAGCTCAGCCAAATGAGACATGGGATAAGGGAAAGAAATTGCAGTATTTCATCCTTAGAACTGTGTTTGAAACTTCCAAAAGAGTTGAATGAAACTAGTGAAAGTTACATTACATCAGTTCTGAAAACAGAATAGCCTGTAGGTAATACTATACTTTATAATACACAGATACCATCAATTGTTTCATTTTGAATATATTTCAGATCATGTCAAATGACTTTGGTGAATAATGCAAAATTTGCTGCTTCTGCAAAAGTTTTGGGGACATCAGTCCACCATAAAAGGTCTCCTCTGTAGTATGTCGAAACAGAGTTATAAAACAGTTCTATTAAAAGACAGTCATAGTATAGGATGTCAACAAAAGTCATAGTATAGCATTTTGAAAAAAGGGCCTCGTATAGTATATCAAAAGTCATAGTAGTACTCTGAAAAAAAGTCCTAGTATAGAATGTTTAAAAAAAAAGTCATATTAGATTTTTTAATTCATAATGTCAAATTATAATATAGAATCTCGAAAGAAAGTCATTAAAACATCAGAGTAGTATGCAGAAAAAAAGTCATCATATAGCTATGAGTTTATATTTTGTATCAGCAAGTAAAAGATTTAATAATAGATTTTATTCTGAAGAAAAAAAGTGAGTTGAAATAAGTTTTGCCCTCAACCACATCCCTGAGTGTATTTGTTTACTGTGGAGGCCATTGTAACAGTTTACTCCGTCACTGTTGAAAACACTGGTTTATTATAATGTTACAGCTCACCAACTTGTCAATCACTTTATACACCTGTGCAGATGTTCCTGTGCTGTGTGTGTGTGTGTGTGTGTGTGTGTGTGTGTGTGTGTGTGTGTGTGTGTGTGTGTGTGTGTGTGTGTGTGTGTGTGTGTGTGTGTGTGTGTGTGTGTGTGTGTGTGTGTTGTGTGTGTGTGTGTGTGTGTGTGTGTGTGTGTGTGTGTGTGTGTGTGTGTGTGTGTGTGTGTGTGTGTGTGTGTGCGTGTGTGTGTGTGTGGCTCTGCTGTTTGTACAGTTTCTTTACAGGCAGACATTGCAAGTGGGAGTCTGTGTGTTTAGGTGAGAGATTGTGTATGAGTATGCTTACGTGTCCAGTGTCAGTCAAGCACCCCCAAAAACCGTTAGACCTCCAGAGGCACGGAGGCTGATTCTGCATACAGCAAGGCTGAAGATGGGCTCTCTTAGCTGGGCTCGGGGCTCCGGGCCACCCTGGAGCGCTGCTGGGTCTCTGTGGGGTTGGGCAGTGTCAAGGCTACACCTGGACTGGACGACAAGGTAAGTCATATACACATTTACATGTTGAAATACTCATTATTCAACTTAATAATAATACTTATGTGAACTAAGTCCTCAACAGAGCTGTTTTGTGTTCAATTTGAACATAATATATTAAACTTAGTCATGCACAGTATCTGTCAAGTTAATTGAAATACAAACAGAACTATGTATTATTATAATTAAGTAGACATTTATTTAATAAATATTTGAGATTAATCAAAGATATATGCCTATACTAATGTGTGACAATATGCATTGAAATACTCTGTACACATAAGTATAAAAATAGATACATAAGATAAATAGATAAGTAAACTGTATTAATGTAGCACAGAGTGGTGACAAGGTGCTGCAAGTCAATAAAAACATACATTTGTTCTTTTTAGATGTTGATATTGTTCTTAATATATTAGATTTTTAGTTAAACTCTACTAGATTCCAACAATTTAGGCCAGCATAATGACATTATTTGAAAGTGTGATGTGTTCTGCACTAAGCGCTCAAACTCATAATGTGTTAGGAAAAGCAATAGTGTTGCTTAAAGTGTTTTAAAGTGAATGAGGACAAAAAATGTAATGAAGGTGTTTGGATCAGCAGGTTGTTTCAGGAGGATGAAGAGAAGCTGATTCTGACCCACAGTGACGAGTTGAACAGAACCTATGGGGAGGACAACCGATTGTCTTTTGACAATATCACGAACAAAAATAACACAGGCTCAGATGACACCAGAAGAAGCAGAGCATCCTTTAGAAGAAACAGCCTGTCTCTACCTGAACAAGATAATCCTAGCATTCCAGGATCCACCAGCACCTTACTAAAGGAGAGTCCAGTTTTCAAAGAAAGCAGAGCCACTCTAATCTCAACCGGACCCAGAAACGTCACCATAACATCAGCGGTTTCTGCTGCAGATTCCGTTTGGCTCAGAAACACCAAAAGTTATGGCAAAGGAAGGAGATCCTCTGAGAAGCATACTGACCAGATGGGAAGGGGTGAGGAGAACCAGAGTTTCAACCAGAACCAGGGTGACAAGAGAGGATCATTCAGGCTTTTTAGAGGAAATATGCAAAAACAGGGGATTTCTGAGCGTGTAGAGGAGAAAACGGAAGGAGAGAAAACTGTGGGGGGTACTTCTCCGTTCTGTACCAGCTTTGAAGAAGAGAGGGTAAGGATGAGTTTGACTAATCCAGTTCAAAGCCCCAAAACCGGCGCCACAGGTCTGACTCCTACTCTCACCATCACCGCCTGGGAGGCTGGCTGGAACGTCACAAATGCTATACAGGTACCCTTATACAATACGTGCATGGTCAGAAGTCTTTAGCTTTACAAAGGTTTTTCATGATTTATCTTCACCCCAAATAATACATAATTCAGATTACTGTGAGCTATCGTTTTCAAACGTATGAATATGTTTTCCTTATTCCCAATATAGGGCCTTCTGGTGATATGATGCGTATCATAACTGAGAAAGAAAGTGACTTTCAGTTGGTTCTAATCGGACACCCTTCAGCGGACATGGGTTTCTTTACTTACCAGTTACAGTTAATCATACTACGGTAGCATGTGTGTGTGTCCCATTTTTTTCAATTAGATAAGATGATTTAATATATTATGATATAATATTATGTAATAATATAATATATTTAGATCATTTTTAAACAGTATAAAGAACAAACCACCATAAGCATACGTTGGAATTTAAGAGTCAGATGGCGGTAGGTACATCCCAACACTGCTATTGGTCGTGGGTTTAAACAACACAAAATGAATCACTGCCACAAAGCTTTGCATGCTACGTATTAATTAAAAAATCGGCAGTGTTTTTAAGAATCGATACAGTATCACAAAACATAATATTGCAATACTCAAGTGTATCTATATTTTCTTACTTTTCACACCCTTACTTCCCAGACAGTCTTGTCACTGTCCCTCTTTGACCCCTTCTCCTGTTTCTTTGGCAAGACACTCCAAATTGCTCCCAATATATACTATATGTATATATATGAAGGAAAACATGTCAGTCACCTAAGATTTAGCAAGCCTCTGCCAAATGAATCTAAGGTAACCTCAGTATGAATGAAACACGGTCAATATAACTGTTCCATCACAGAGAATTTCATCACTTATTTGAGTTGGACAAAGTTATTTATTCATAGTAATCCAGTTGTGAAGCACAACTGTTGTCTGAGTCAGTTACAATTTCAACGTGTCTATCCTCTTTTTTCTTTAAAACTTTGTCTTCCCTTCTTGCAAAATTCAAACTGTAAATGCTGTTTAAGAGCCAAGATGCACAATACATTCAAAAAGCATTAAACATGCAGACTATTTAATCCGCTCCCATAACTAAACAATGCTCTATTGTCTTGCAGACTGTTTGTCAGGCACTCTCCAGTCTTCATTATCAAATAATGCATGAATGAAATCATTTAATAAAAACTAGAAGAGAAAAAGAAAAAAGAAAAGCTCCAGGTCACAGTGTGTCCTCGTGGCGGTAATGCTAATAGCTTATTATGCTGTAAATGCTGAGCCGTATTCAACTGCTGCACTCATGTAAATGTGTTCTTTCACTGAATAACTGCGGTGTAATTGAACAGCATCAGTGGGTCCGTAAAGAACGCTATGACATTAAGCACGCACGCGCACGCACGCACACACACACACACACACACACACACAAAGACACACACACACAAACACTAACAAATAAAGACACACACACACACACACACACACACACACACACACACACACACACAAACACAAACACTAACACTAACAAATAAAAACACACACACACACACACACACACACACACACACAAACACAAACACTAACAAATAAAGACACACACATGCACAACGTGTTCCTTTGGAAGTCGAGGTGAATTTACATCAAATGCTTTTGCGTCATGTTGCTGTAAACACACAGATTTTTAATTCAGTGTAAGCACTGTTGTCAGTACATATACAAACACATGATATCTGGTAGATAAACAAGTATTTCATGTGCTTGGTTTATTCATGCTAGTCTATCTATCAGAGAGCCAGGATTTGTTTCCCCTGGTTCTAATTAGAGACCAAATTTCCATGCAGGCACAAGAGCTGAGAATGCGATAAATTCTATATTACTGGTTTGAATTACCTATTCAAATCTATGGTTTGTTACTTATAAGGCTTCAAATTCATTTGTCCCAGAAACCTGCTGTGATTTGAATCGTTCCTTTTCTACTGTATTTTACTGCAGCATGTTATTGTCCTATTTTTCAACTGCTAAAGCAGTATTGGCTTTTTTCCAGGGTTGTTGCGTTGGTCAATGTTTTTATAGGTCAGTCATTACCTGCAGCACACTTTAATGAGGAAACCTTGCTCAATAATCCCTTTGGTTAAGGTCACAGATAGGTAAGTTGAGGTGACAACCGGATGACTAACACAGCAGAAAGGACTCTTTTTTCATCAAAAGGTTATGATTTACTGGATCCTTGAAATTCTTAGACGGTGATGGATGACCACATGGTAACGATTAGAGACGCAGGATGTATCTAACTTATAAACACCAATCAGTACAATAATGACACATCCATTTGTTCGGGGATTAACAAATGACTTAGTAATGGAAAAAAGAACATCAGTTTTTATCTCCTATCAAGGCTGAAAAGAAAATATGTATTTTCTTGTTGTTTACTGATGCCAATATGACTGTCTGCCAGCTTAATAAAGTTTTTATTGGAGAGCAAATCTGCTGCCAAAAATGCAAAAGCAGCTTCAGCTCTCAAGGCTCCCGACTTGGGAATACTATGAAACTCCAACATGACTGTTAATGAGGCAGCTCCTCTTTGTGTCTTCAGATTAGAGACGTGGACCTTTTTGTTTCTGATATAAATTCAAGTGCATATGATTCTCTGCTTTTGAGCGATATATTTATCTCAAACTGGGTCATAAATCCAAGTTCGAAATGGGTTTTCATATCCAAACACAAGCCGTAGGGAAATTAAGAATGTCCCCATTTAGTTTTGGAAAGATTGCTGTCAATAGTCATTTGGTCCATCGTGCTGCCAAATGCATCCGTAGTTCCCCGCAAAAAAATGAAGCTGCTGGTTATCCATTAAAAAATCCATTTGTTGCAGCTTTAGTGTCATCTCCTTCCAGTTATTTTCTTGATCATATCTCCTTTATCATTATCATTATTATCATATCCACTATCATCTTCTTAATAAACATTTATGTTATCATATATATATATATATATATATATATATATATATATATATATATATATATATATATACTTATATTATTATTTTATAATTACCCAGAGCTAAAGTGATGCCTTCAGATTGTTTGTTTTTTGATGATGCTGTTGTAGCTGAACAATCTTTTATGTACCACAATAGTAGTGTGGAGGTATGGAGTTCATGTCATCGTCACTTCTAACTTGTCACACTGAGACTCTTGGTCAGTACCAGCCAGTTCTCATTCACAGGGCATCAAATACTGCCATTTTGTCACGGCCCTCTGCATTTTACACCGACCAAATGCACGAGGCTTTCAACTGTAAACCCGTGCGGTGAAATCAGATGCTCAGAGCAAGTACTCCGGGATTAAGAGAGACAAACTCCATGTAAGTTGGGGTGGTAGATGGGTCAAACAATGGACTTTCACCCGGGAGACCGTGGTTTGTGTTTCGTTCATGTCCCATTCATGTCCTGTTCACGTCCCGTGTGCCACTGTATTTACGTTTCAAATGCATTTATTTTAATCCCAACCATAATCTATTCCTAACCCTGTCCAAGTGGTTTTGTTGCCTTAATCTTACCATGTAATTTGATGTGAGTTCACAATGTAAATAATGGGTTCCTTGTGTTTTAATCAGCGACCGTGAGCGTCATGTTTTTGATGAGCAGGGCTACCCATGCATTGACAAGTGACGCCAACGGGTCCCGACAAAACGCCAGTATGTGATGAGTTGGGATTAGAATGGTTTGTCAGTACCCCTCGACGTCATACTTTAAACGCTCCGAGTGGTCATTTTTCAAGGTTGAGGATATAGTTGGGATTAGGCATGAAAATGACTTGGTCAGGTTTAGGAAGAGACTGAGGTTTAGGTTAAAATAAGAATGTTTTTAGTACAGTTCCACATGGCACAAGTATATTACGTGATTTCAAATAAGTCAAAGTTGATTGTGGTTTCACACGAAGCAGTTTCCTGGGTCGAAGTTCTGTATGATCTCCCTATGCGGACTTTGGCACACCTTATTCTCCATCAAATCACAGCCCAGTGCATCTCATACAGAAATGAGTGTCAGTATCAGGTCCACTGACCAAGCTGCTGTATTTGATGAGAAGGGAGTGGGGACGGGCTGGTTTGAAAGATGTGGTCATTTACAAGGCAATTTCAATAAAATACTGTATGTGAGTTAAAAGAGAATAGAATTGGCATACCTCAGCTTTGTTGCTTTGATTGTGACCATACTTTTAAAAATCTGTCCTTTGTGAGTCATACAACTTTATCAAAGTGCTTCACTAAATTGCTGAAGTGCCCCTTTAATTAGTCATTTACTCTATGCAATGTTTATGTTTGAAAATCCATTCATTTCCAGTGATATTACATTTTCTATCATATATTACAGACAAAAGTATCAAGTTCCAACCCAGTCCAGAATTAAACATTGGCATCGTACATTTCTGCAAACCATAGATATGATGGATGTTATCTAACCAATCTTTTTCTGAATATCAACTAACCAATCACTTGACTAACTGTATCAGCTCTAATATAATCTTTAACATAAAAGTAGTGTGATTTTTCCATCATTGCCTTGGCACCTTCCATGATCATGATCAACAACAAAGTTATAAACTCTAATTTATAAAATCATGTATAAATTTGACTGATTAAACCCAGCAGTAAATAAAGTGTTCCTGCGATTTAAATGTCAAACCTGTCTGTTTCTGATTACGACTGCCCCATCCATCCCCCTCATGGGGGGGAAAGCATGTGCTTGCATAAAATATTGTGCATGACCTGAAGAGCAGCAGTGGAAATCTGGCACCTGGGAAGTCCAGACAGGAGCAGTGAGTGTAATAATCATTATTTTTTTCAGCATGTGTGTAGCTGAGGTACCCTTTCTGCTCAGCGATATTGAGTATGTAAGTGAAAGGTTTGAAAAAGGTCCACATTCCCTGAACAAATAGGTGTCCTCTTGGGAGAAGCTGAATCTTCTTCTTCTTCAGAGCCAATCAGGGATTTCTTTCTTCTCTTGTTATACCCGTTTGTGATTGGGAGCTGCTTCAGGTTGTGCCCCGCAGTAACCAATGAGGAATTCGCTGGCAAAAACACAGAGAGAAAGAGAAGTGGAGGGAGAGAGCGAGGGGAGATGAAATCAGATACTTGAGCGTCAAACTGCTTTCATCACCAACAGCTCCATTTGAACATCAAAGCTCGATTGGCATATGTTTAACAGACACCAGTTACAAAACAGGAACTTGAAAGAGAGAGAATGTGTTTGTCTGTTTATGCATCCACCAGCGTGTGTTGCTGTGTTTGTCTATGATGCGCCTCCATAACTCTCTTAGTGAGTATCTCCACGTTCCAACTTTCAAACTGCAGCAGCTCCATCAAAGTAGCTTGTTGTCTCTCCTCTGATCTTCCCTCATCCTCGTCCTCTTCCTCCTTCCCCTCTCTGTCCTGTCTCCTCTTTGCCTCCTCTATACCCTCGTCTTTTCTTCCTCTTCCACCTCCATTCCCTCTCCTCCTTTCTCCTCTCCCTGGCAGTCGCTTCCCTCGGTGACGGGCCAAAACTCGACTCTCCTCTTCCTTCTGCTCCTGCTGGTCTCCTACATCCTCAAAACTTTTCAGGCACCACGCCAAAGCACTTCTCTCGCTTACTTATCTTTCGACCGTGATCAGTCCTTTCTTCTCTTCTCTTCTCATTTCCTCTTCAATGACTTGGCTTGGGACAAAGTTTTATACATACTAATGATTTACAGTTAATATAACTTATGGAAATAAGTTAAAATGGACATCCTGTTGTATATTACTAATAATATAATTATAATTAATATAATTAAAGGTCTTAGGTTTCGTTTGTTTCTTAAACTTTTCATCACATATTACATATTTATTTAACTTTTAGTTACCTATTTTACTTGAACTTCTACTACGACAAGCTCCTAAACTGACAATATGAGAATAAAGATATATTCGACTTGTCTTCCTCACAAACCTTGCCCTCTACGTTCTTTCTTTCCATCCCTCTCTTCTCCCTCAGGGTATCTTTGTGTTGGGTTTACCCTTCGCTCTGGTCCAGTCAGGTTATGTGGGTCTTGTCCTTCTGGTTCTCTCAGCCTGGGTCTGCAACCACACAGGGAGGATCCTGGTGGCCTGTCTATATGAAGAGGAACAAAGGTGTGTCAATTGTATTATATTTGTTTGGTGTTTTTTTAGCCAACTGCAATATCTCTTTATAATTACATAAAAGCACTTCATCTCAACAGTTTTGCTTTGTATTTCCTGATAACAGATGTACTAAGCAACTTATTTGGCTTCCCAAAGACCTCTCTATATTTTCAACAATGGCAAATACCACTTCTGACATTCTCCTACTTATTCCTTCTCTTTTATTTTGACTCCTCAGGGGGAATCCACACAGAATAGAGAGTTTTTAGAGTCCAAATGCACAAACCTGTTGTTATCCTGTTCATTGAATAGTGGTGAGCCTCACAAAAACATCTCTCCCACCACTAAAATAATGTGAATGTGTTCTGCAAAACTGTGGCGTTTGTGTATGCTTTTGCCTCATTGGTTTGTGGGGTTCATTGAAATTAAATAATCTTTAGCTTAACTGAGCTCAGGTTGATTTTTAAATATGCATTGCTCACTTAAATCACTGAAGCTTAGTTTCAACACAGCTAATTAGGGCCTGAGCAGCGCTGACAGCTGTAAAGATGCCATACCATCAAGTGTTTACTTCTGCACATATTTTAGTCACTAACTTATGGATTATAGTTATATGGGGACACAGATCTTTTTCAGATTTCGGCCAGCTCCCCTGATGCACGCCAGGTGAGAGGGCCCGTCAACGCTGCTTCGGTGATGGATTATTTTTATTTTTTTTTAAAGATGGATTTAAAATATGCTTCTAGGTCCTATATTATGCTAATTTCAGGTTCCCACTTGTATTTTGGGTTTCTACTAGAACATGTTTACATGCTCTAATGTACAACAGCAACAACAACATTTTTCTTATACTGTCTGTCTGAATATACATGCATTCACCCTCTGTCTGAAGACCCCTTCATGAAAAAAAGAGAGTGATCACAGTATGACGGTTTGTATCTTTTCAGTGGAGGCTCTGTGTCAAAGGTCCGAGTCCGACACAGCTACCAGGATATAGTGGAGGCCTGCTGCAAAGGACTGTGGCCCAACTGTCCTGGACTGGTGGGGTGGATGGTTAATGTAGCTCAGGTAACACACACATGCACATAAACACACACAACATTATTTATTCTGAAAATCAGTTTGCATGTCTATAAAATTAGTCTTGAAACTTATAAACAGGAATATATTTCTAGATTATTCTAACTTTATTCAAGATTCAAGGTACAATTACAGTATAGTATACAGTAGATACACAGGTTGGTTTCCCACAAACATGACACTTTGCACCCTGTTTCTTTTTAATTCCAGGTCATTGAACTGTCGATGACCTGCACCCTGTATCTGGTCGTCTCCACCAGTCTGTTGTCTGACAGTCTATCAGGGATGGCTGTTCCTAGATCAGTGTGTTCTTTGGTGTCTCTAGTGTTCCTGCTGCCCTGCCTGCTGCTGACTGATCTCAGACCAGTCTCCACCCTCAGCCTGCTGTGCTCCCTGGCTCACATACTGATCAGGTAAATGAATTCAAGTAGCGCCGTGGTTGTTCTGACAGAGCAGTTAAAGTGTCAATTAAAGTATCAGCTGACAAACTCACCGATCATACCAATCAAATCAAGACAACGGAGCAGTCTTTAAAATCTGCTCTTATTCTCGTTCTTGTGATCATTACACAGCTGCTGCTGGTCATGATGTCTGCTCCCACCTGCTACACTCTGCTGTTACTGGTTGTTTGATTTATGTCTCATGCCAGGTGTCTTAGAAAACAGAGCTGGGTCCTGAAGAACTCCGGCTACTGGATCCATCTGATCTCTCTTTTCTTTGGCTGTTAATATTAAGTCATGTGCAAATACATATTTCTTCTCAGTTCAGACTTTTATCTATTTTTGCTAAATTGCTGCTTGGAGAAATTTGGAATCACCCTCTGGAGCAGAGGTTATGCAATTCAGTAAAAGTAACCTAATCTGTTGCATACGCATAATGTTATTGTAAATAATAAACACAGCATGAAAGAAATATCTTAACACACGAGGATCAGTCAGTCATTGCAGTTACTTTTCATTTGTCTCCTATTATTTTGTATCTTTTGTTAGATTTATGGGTGTTTCCAAATGAATAATAGCTAAACATATAGTAAATGTACTTATTCAAATTATGAAAACATAAATTAAGGATTGTGGGTCCTATTTTATTCAGAGAAACATAGCATTGGATCTCCAAAATGTCAAACGTTCATGAGCAGTTAAACAGTTTGTTTTCAGTTTTGTGCCAACTTGATATTTAATGGTTGATTTAGCTTATGGTGTAATAGAAATCCATAAACACTAATCTTATAAATGTAATGACTGCAATGTTTGGAGATACATGGCTTTCTTTGGACAGTGATAATAAAGTATTTTATTAATCTAATGCAAATTAAATTGGGTGTCGCTTTTAATAAAGTCTGCTTTTATTTCTTGCATTTTATTTTCTGTAATTTATATTTATTCCTTCATCTCTACGCCTGCTTTTATTGCCCTGTTTCCACAACTCTTATTGGACCGTCCTGCTGTGCAAATAAATGCTGAATGAATGAATAAGGATGATTAATAAATTAATTTAAGGTGCTTTGTTCCGAGACAATTATCTTCTCTCATTTTCTCTCCTTCTGTCTCTGACCGTCCGTCAGCCTGTTGGTCATGGTGTACTGTCTGAGTCGGGCCAGCAGCTGGTCCTGGTCCACTCTGTCTCTGTCTGTGGACCCAGAGGACTTCCTCGTCTCTGTGGGTGTCATCATCTTCTCCTACACCTCACAGATCTTCCTCCCTCCTCTAGAGGGCATTATGGAGGACAGAGGGCAGTTTAATGCCATGCTGGGATGGACACATGGTGCCGCCTGCATCATGAAAACTCTGTTTTCTTTACTGGTTCGTGACATCGTGTGACACAGCAAACTTTCCTGTAATTTCAGTGACATTGTTGAGTCGATTGAGTTGTGATGTTTGTGATGCCTCGTGTGGGTCTGAAAGAAACACAGAAGTTAGTTTTGTACTGTTAGAGCTAACTATATATAGTGACAGTTTGATTTTAGGATTTGTTGATGGCCAACTATTCAAAAAATGTTAAAATGTACATTTGAGTCGACATCTGGCTGACAACAGGAAGTCTAATTAAAGGATGGAAGAAGGGACAGACAAATGGAGTGACTGATTGCAATGTTGTTTCCCTCCTCCATTAGGCCGTGTTGACGTGGGGGGCAGAGACCAGAGAAGTCATCACAGACAACCTGACCTCTGACCTTCGACCTGTCATCAACCTGTGTCTGCTGGCTAAAGCTCTGCTGTCCTACCCTCTGCCTTTCTACTCTGCTGCAGAAATACTACAAACCAGTCTGCTTGGAGGTGAACATTACTGACACGTTTTATATCCAAACCATTGACCTTGCCCAAAGTATTGTTCCCATACATAAAGTAAGAGTTCCTTCAAGCCATCTATTTAAAATATCTAATTTATACTAGTGTGCACCGATGAAATAGATCTAAGGTGTAGTGGTTAAGATTGACTGTAGATCCACAATTCATACGTTGCAATGGCTAATGTGTAGATAACACATGGCCGTAGTCGTTTCCTTAAATACTCTGGAGCAGCAGACGTTTGAGGAGAAATAGTGTTGAAAATTTGTCCCTTGAGCATAACCGTAAAAAGATGACCAATCAAGCCATTTGACAGTCGTTGAGGATATATATGTATTCCAAGAAGCAAATATATTTAAAGGACATATAGCTTCGAAGTCAACCTAGTCACAAAAAAACACAATCTACTATAGCCCATTTGCCATTTGTTTTTAAGAGCTGGGTGATATGGGAAACTAATGTGTTCACTGTCAATACATTTGTCACCATGGTTGAACTTTCCCTAATTATTGACTGTCAACAGTCATGAAGTCATCACTTTACTTTCAGTCCAAATGATGAAATGTGTTTTAATGAGGAATATCTTTACTAGGCAAATGTTAAAGTCATTTAAAACGTCCCTTTTCTTGACAGCTTTTATTACACTAAGTAATATCACTTAATTGGTATTACCTAATTAAAACAATTTCATACTGTAAATGAGGAAAAATTTGATTTTAAAGTAAAGGTTGATGACACCTCTAACAACTGGAAAACAGTGAGTCAGAATAGTGCGACCTGTAAACAAACATTGCTTTGTAGATTCAACACTAGCTGCAACCGTAAGCAACTTCTTTATTTCAATATTTCTACAGATGTCTCATCATACTCCAAGCATGGAGGTCGAGGTGTGTCTCGTCCAGCCCTGTTGGTCCGCGCCGCCTTGTTGATGACATCATACCTACTGGCCCTGCTAGTCCCCAGGTTCTCTTTGTTGATGGGTTTGACAGGCAGTGTGACCGGGGCGGCCATGACACTCATCCTGCCGTGCCTGTTTCACCTCAGACTGCACTGGGGCCACCTCACTGTGAGGGACCGGCTCGTAGATGTGTGTATACTGAGTCTAGGGGTCATTTGTAGTGTGTCCGGTGTGATTTGTTCAGTGAAAAGACTTGTGAGAGGATTGTAGATGTAGATGTCGATGGATGGATGGATGGATGGATGGATGGACGGATGGATGGATGGATGAATGGATAGGTGATTGGATGGATTGGTGATTGGATGGATGGATGGATGGATGAATGGATAGGTGATTGGATGGATTGGTGATTGGATGGATGGATGGATTGGTGATTGGATGGATGGATGGATGGATGGATGGATGGATGGATGGATGGATGGATGGATGGATGGATTGGTGATTGGATGGGTCTGTGATTGGATGGATGGATGGATGATGGATGGATGGATGCATGGATGGATGATGATGGTGTCAGTGCATGATTATGACGGTCTTATTTTAAAATCTGTCATCTAATTTTTTTGGTTGTGTGCTTGAGAACTTTACTGTCGCTCTCGTAGTGAGAAAGAGTAGTAATATAGTAATGATTTAGTCAAAGCATATTCTGTAGCAATATAAGGAGTAAAATCCTGAAGTTGTGATGGAAATATAGCACATGGTGCCAAGTGAAGTGATGACAATTAATCAACAATACTGTACAAAAAACTAAATCTGTATGTCAGCCACGTTTTTCTTTAAGCCTCTTATGAATTCACATGCCACCACCGGGGATGTTTGTGGCATTTTATTAAACCAAACCATCAAAACTTTAAAATCTCATTTCTGACGCTGTCTTGTTTGTGAGAAGTAAAGGTAAGGCTTACAGTATTGCTTCATGTGCTGTAATTCAATATTGAACCATGAAAACTGAACAATTTGTTCCAGTTAGAGGTTGCTTTAAGAAGACAAGATAATTACGACCATTAGTGGAACAGGCCGAACTACAATACAATTATCTCTATTTTTAATTTTTAATGTCTAGATGAACCTTTTTGCTGTGCAGCGTTATTGTAAATTGTAGTCTTCTGTGTGAACTTTGCTGGGAAAATTGTTTTATTAGTCTTTCAGGGGAAATAAACATCAAAAACTATAACTTTCCTTCTTCTTTGGGCTGGAGAATGAGTGATGTTAGTCTTATCGCATGTCCGAATTTGTTATCATTAAATGTCTGTGTGTGTGTGTTAGTGTGTGTGTGTGTGTGTCTGGGCAGGTGAGAGTCATTTTGGCTTTGGCTGGGCTTTTGTTTATCTGCTTCAAATGCACTGTGGAAATGGGTTGATCCAAACTGTGAAATGAAAGGAAAGAAAAGAAACTAGTGAGGAGTCTAAAATGGTTTCATTTTTCATACTGTTAAAATATCTACTGAAAATGTGAAAAGTGAGAGGAGAGAAAAATGAGCAGAAAATAGATAAGGCTGAGAAAGGTTAAAAACGAGAACTGAATCATAGTTGAATTGAAGGTCAAGAGAAATAGAAAGTTGGAGAGGTGAAATTAAAGTTTTCCTTTCTTCCTGTGGGGGTTTGATGTGACTGTATATGAATGCTGTATTCCTCCTACTCACCACTAGTGACATAAGTAAAGACACACAACCCACTGCACTACATTAACCTCACAAAATGTAGTTACATTTCCTGGGTGGATTTTTTTTTCTGAGCAGAAAATTGCATGGGATTTGTTTTATTTGATAAAGTGCACAGGAGACGCAGAATGACAAAGAGAAGTGTGAACACAGCATGAAATAACGAGAAACCTGACACCAAATCTTTTTTTGTTGTTCAGACTAGATCAACTTTTTAATTGTATGCCCTTCCCTAATGACAGATAAAGGGACTTATTGTAATATTAATGTATGAACTTTAAAGGGGCATATGCTCATTGTCAATACAGGCTTTTAACAGTGTAATTTGTTGGTAACGGATAAGCTTACAAACTGTCTACGTTCTAATGTTACAACCTCACACACACACACACACACACACACACACACACACACACACACACACACACACACACACACACACACACACACACACACACACACACACACACACACACACACACACACACACACACACACACACACACAAACACACACAGCTGACAGGGTGACAAAGTCTTTTAAGCCAACACACCTGTCACCTCCTTACAGATATCATTCAGTTTCATATGGTGATGTGGCATGTTGTACACAGCATGTCAGTCTGTCAGCTATCCATCTCTCTCTCTCTCTCTCTCTCTCTCTCTCTCTCTCTCTCACACACACACACACACACACACACACACACCTTCGAAACAAGTTGACAAAATCAGACATTGGATGCCAGCTCACCCCAGTAAACATTTTTTGGTGAGTTGAAGGTAAAAGGCGTCCAGATGTCCACTTCAAAACTACCTTAAACCTTTTTTAGATCTGGTCTGTATGTCGGGTTAAATATCAGCCTTGTTTTAACCTGATGCAAATGTGCCTAGGACAAACTGGTGATTACAGGATCATTGTCCTGTTATGGATCATGATGAGAACACCTCCACCCCTGTTACGCAGAACCGGGCTGATCAGTCTTCACCCAGCTGTGCAACATTAACACAAGGACAAATTCATGTATCATGTTGCGTATAATTTGTCTTTTGGACAGACTGGTAGGACTTTTAGAAATGATGTGATTGTACTAAGTAATATGATCACATTCTTTAGTGATTTGTTTACATATAATTTGATAAAGCCCTTAGGTCAGATTGACTTAAAGTTGTACTCTAAGATTTGAGATACGTTGTTTCCACCAATTTGGCGGTAAGATGCAACTACAGTCTGTTCTTTCAGAGCCCTTCATCTTGTCATGTTCACGGTTGCTATGTGTGATGACTTTTTTTTGCTCCTTTGTTGACTTTACTGAAACACATTCGTCTCACTACTTCCAGTCCCCTATATGTTACCCTCTTAAACCCATACACACACACACACACACGTTCCTATTACACTTCTGCCCTTACAACAAGCCTGACTCAGAAGTTGGAAGTTCACGATTACCGGTTACAAGTAAACGCAGCATAATCGTTAGCGATGAGTTCAGCTGGAAGATCAACCGCTGAAAGCAGCGTCACTAACACGGCGGCCTATTTACATCTAGAGAGGGAATGTCGCCGCAGACACAGATATTAAAATATTTGGCAATGTTTTTTTAGATAGTAACTTAACAGACTTAACAGAGGAAAATCCGGAGTACAACTTTCAATTTATCAATTTGGTCCATTGTCTTTTCAATAAGCCTCAAGAAAAGTAACCTCAATGTGCAGCATCAGGTCCCATCCACTCAGACTGGTTAACTCAGAGTCTAAACAACAATAGCTATGAAACTGTGAAGCTACCAGCAACTTTGGCAGATGTGACCTGCGGGTCAAATCTCACCCACATCAGATTCTAGCAATGTCACAGTTTACGTGTCAGTCTGGCCTCGAACTGCTGCGTGACTGGATTTCTGAAGTAGCACTCTATTCTTTCCCGGGGACAGTATTTATGGCTCATATGCACTTCCTGTTGTAACACGAAAGGGAAGAATGAGGGGAAAGTTAAAATTAAAATAAACACCACACATGAAGTGAAGTTTAGAACAAAGGGAACGCTGAAAGCAGAGGGCTGTTGAACTCAATACAATGGGAATACAAAAAGTGCAGAAAACTTATATTTTATTGAATGAAACTTTTACTTTCACAAAAACTTTGTCTCTTGCAGTGACTACAAAGCACCAATAACCATGCACAGAATCCATTTCCTTTGCTTTCATATTGTACTGTTCTGAAAACAGCATTAAATTACAAGCAAAAAAAGAACCAATGTTCCCTCTGTGCTGGTAGCTTGGTGACCTCTGGGTTTATTGATTTATCATAAAGCAGACCTAATATCTTTTTATCTAACACTCGTACAGTTGTCCCCAAAAATTGTATTCAATATACCTGGAGCTGTATTTTTTTGATAAATGAAACTCTTTATATGCTGGGCTTTTGCCATCCCTTTAGCGAAATGCAGTATTAGCACTTAACTGCTGCACATTTTTGGTGTTTGAATTTTAGAGAGCATGATCACTTTGCAGGGAGTTCCTCTTTGAAAAATGATCTGTCAGTATCCATTGTTGTACAACATGCCTGTATGCTTTACCTCCTCTCTTTTCCTCTGAAATCACCTGATACTTACGTAGGTACAGAATTTAGACCTTATTGTCTCTGATTTATCCAGAGCGTGGGTTGGGTTGGGCCATGTCATCTGGGGTCAGATGGGAAGGTCGTTTCAGTTGATCCCATCGGAGCTAATTATGCACAAGATAAATGCACTCACTACACTGTGAGCTGCTCTCATGATGGCTGTCCTTCAACTGGGTGACCCCTTTAAACCCGGTCACACAAGCGTTTAAAAGAAAAGTTTGACATTTTGGGAATTATGCGTTTGTTTTTTGCAGAGAGTTAGGAGGAGAGAAGAAGATTGATACCACTCTCATGTCTGTACGGAAGATATGAGGCTACCCGCCAGCAGCTGGCTTACTTAGCTTGGCATAAAGATTCGAAACAGTGGAAACAGCAACCCTGGCTGTCTACCAAGGTAACAAAATCTGCCTTCCAGCACCTCTAAAGCTGACTAATTAACACATTTATATCCACTGGTGTATTGGTAGTTGATGAGGAAGTGAGTATGCTCTCCTATAGGCCTATATCCCAAGTCTTTTTGGCTGATAGGTGGGTAAACTGTAAACTGGCAGAAAAAGAGATGGGTATATACTCTGTACCTGAGTAGACCACCTAAAACACTACTGTTTGTATCTCAATGAAGCAAAAATTCACCATTCTAGAGAAGGTCCTTGTAGAGGAACTGCACTTCCTGGAGTCCCCTCTCGGACAATAGTTATTGGTGAATTTTAGGAGGCAAATTTGTGCTGTTGACCAACAAAATGCTCTTTTTTAATGGAGAGCTGAAAAATGGAATAACTATTAACTATTTATTCTCCACAGGCTTTTGCAGGCAAGTGAAGCCATAGGCCTATATTTCAGGCTCAGGCCTAATTATGACTAGAAACAGACAATAATAATACATTTAATATATATATTTTTTTTCAGTAGATAGTTCTTAAGTTCAACTAAAAATGTCAGATGATGCATTTTTGACGTATATATATATATATATCTTCAGTTTTTTCTCAACAAAAGGGTACAAAATAAATAACTCTTTGCGCCAACTTTATCAGTAGTGTTCAAGTAGAAAAAGGTTCTTGTGTCTGGAATGCAGACTTAGCTGGATGAAGGGACATATATATATGAATAAGAGGGAATTATAATACATATATATTTATATATATTTAAATACGTTATTTTAGATTTTCAAATAGAGTGCAAACAACATTTTATGCTTACCAGTTCCAGGGTCAAATCAGCACAATTTAGATTAACCAAGGTAAGTCTGGGTTTACTAGGGTAAATTTGAACCTCTGACCTCCGTATAAAGTCAAAAAGTTCTAAATAGCTTCAAATATACAGTATGAGTCATAGTGAAACGACTTTTATAAATTTTCATAATGTCACACGTCTGAGCTTAACTTTATCAGCACATAACGCCAGAGGCATGGAGCACTTTCGAAGGCAACTTCCCCTGTCTGACAAAACGAATCAAGCGCTCCTGCTGGAACCGAAAGCTACAGGAGGGGAGGGGGGTGGGGGGTGGGAGACAGGGTGAAGATACATTTTAAAAAGGAGACAGACAGAGAGATCATATGGTGAAGATGGAGAGAAAGATTGTTGGAGAGAAAGAGAGGTAGAGGCAGTGTAGTAAAGTGAATTAGCTCCAGTGGATAAGGAGCTCTGCTCTGACTGCCAACTTTGTTAATCCTTCCCACATCTGGCTGGAGAAGACACTGTGTGTACATGTATGTGTGTGAATGTGTATGTGGGAGTGCCTTTGTAGGGCAGCGCACATGTGTGTATGGTTGGTGAAAGTCATGTGCATATCAGTTCAGCTCAGCTTATATGGTCCTGTGTGCGCCTCCATATATTCTGCGTGGGTGTGTGTATGCCAATGCGTGCATGTATACGTCATAAATGTATGTGTGTTTGTGCCTCCCACAATACAGAGCTGCTCTCAGAGTGATAAAACTGTCACACTGAAACCAAGCAACCTGCCCCTTTGGAGCTTTATTGGCTTAGTTTGGTGAATTGTTTCCTTTGTCACTGTTGGACAAAAAGGTTGTATCAAAAATAAGCTTTTATTGACCTAAAAATGAAACATTTTACTAAATATGCAACAAATTTAAAAGCCCAAAAAGGGGTAAACTGAACAGACAAACATGACAAATATTACTACAAATTAAACTAAACAGGAGCATTTGTATCAGTATAACTATTTAAGGAGGTAACCAATAGAAAAGCACCAACAAGCTATAGTCTAAAGCAGGGCTATTCAATTGGCGGCCCCTATATTAACTGGCCCTTTGAGTAGAAGCCTATCTATGTCAATGTAGTGTTTTACAATATCCATTAATGTGATGCTCATATTTTTCCAGATCCTCAATTTGGATCATTTTCGCCAACTGCTCCAAATTCCAAATTAATTGAATAGCCCTGATGGATGCTCAGGCCATGCGTGCGTGTTCGTGCATGTGGCCATGAAGTATCATTATTTTTACATATTATTGTGAGAGCCATGTGGAGGCAATCCCAGATCCACTTTTTCCCATATTTTGTGCAGAGCACCTTTAAGGCAAACTAACGGAAAGACAAACCAAACCAAAAAGTTTGACTGTACAGAAGAGAATTAAATGTGCGGACTACAAATAGAGACAAATGTACTGCCAACAATGCTAAACCATGAATGTGGTGTATGAATAAATAGCTGTGTGCTCTGTGTGTGATCTGTTTGATCTTTTATGTGCAATGTGCATTAATCAAAGGTGAACAAAGGTGAACAAAGACAATGAGGAGGGCTCAAGATCTGTAATATTATTCAAGCTAATAAAAGTTGTAAAGAAGAAGGTTTTGTTATTTCTCTGAATAGTCAAGAGCTCTGCATTGTGGCTTCAGATGGTGCAAGTCCATGTAATGTTATGTCAGCTGCAGAACCTTGAAAATGGAGCAAATGCAAGGAGGTCAGGACAGGGCTAATGTGGTCATCTTTTTCAATCGAGGTTCATATTCCAGCTGCTGCATTTCAGACAACCTGCTGTTGAACAAAGCTACATTTCGGTGAAGTCGGGGACAAGAGCATTGCAAGTGAAATACATCTAACAGGAGGAGTTAGATGAATGTTGCCACTGTTTTTGCATAGCGAAGGTAGGTTACAGTATTTTCAAATTACAGTGTCAGGGATATTGTATTTGGTTACCATAATGTGAAATAATTCAGTGTAATATTTTTGTTAATATTTGGTTTGACCTCATTTAAATCGTATAGTTAGATATTTCTCTCTCTGTATAATGAACATCCATTTTGATTTGGTGAAAGTTAGTGAATTATTTCTTTTTCATACTTTTATGAAGCTGCTTGTGTTGACTTTTATTCCAGCTGAGCTTTTTTCTCACATTTTATACTTTAATTCTCTTAATCCCTAATATTAAGTGCGTACAGTCATTACTTTGCTCAGTACTATTAGTTTATTCCCATTTTATGGTGTGTATTTCACATAATTGTGGTAAGCCTGCTGGTTTGGAGGGAATATATTAAACTAAAGGGATCTAGTGGAGCATGCTAGGTGGGCCTCTGAGCACTAAACTTGGCCTGCACTTATAATCAAACCACTTTGGTCAGCTGGTGCTGTCATGAATATTAATATGCTATGGGCACTCCTACAAGTCTATCAGTGCTGTACTCGCTCATTCATCAGACCAACTCATCTGCAAATCCATCCCTGGCATGACTCCGCTTTATCTGGGCCCACCAGTCCACATCTCCACCAGCTCCAGCAGTTCCCCCCTCTTTCTCTCCTCCTCTCCTCCTCCCCGAAGCTCACACCTCCTTTGGCTGTAACCCACTCCACTGTGCGGCTGCCAGCGACTGCAATGAGTTCCAAAATCCCTAAAATTGATCTTTTCATCCCAGCCATATCCTTTAAAAATGGGCTAGTCAAAACACTCTCTGGTTCCTGCACCTGCTGCCTTTTTTACATTTCTAAACCGTGCAGTCCTTCTTTCTTTCCATAGTGTGCTTTGATAGTTTGCTTCCCTACTGTTCACTCCACTGTATGTAGTTTGGATTCCGTCACAAGCCAGACTGCCTCACTTTGATCCCTTTTGTGTCTTCCCTCAAGCTAAACTGTCACTGCATATAAGAATGTATGCCCAACTGACCTACAAGGTTAAACAAACATAAATAATGAAGTAATAATATTGCATCACTGGCGGTAGCAACATAATGAGAGCATTATGATAATTAAACATCCTAATAAGCCTGGGTCATATTTAATCTCTTTGAGTTTGAGGTCAGCAGATGTGGAGGATGCCTCATCGTAGAAACACGTCTACTAGATTGAACACAACTGTTTGGTTGGATTACACGGTTTAACCTTGATTCTTTTTAACATGAAACGCAGTTATGTTGAACCGTAATTCTCCTTCATACAGTTTTAGTTCGTAACGTCTGTCGAGGCTGATCTCCTCTGAAAGTCATTTTAATTTCCTGGATTGTCTGGTATTGCCTTTAAATTCTGGTAGTTGCATAAAAACTGTCATATGTCTGTACCTGGTAATTGTAATTGTATTAATTCTTTAATACCATGTGGCTGGAACAGGATCACTTTATCGACCAGAGATACAGCGGGCTCTTACTCAGGATGCTAACTTCTTTTGTTGACCGAGAAAGAATGGATTATTAATGAAGAAAATTATAGGTTTGTGAGAAAAAGTTTTGGGAATGAGTCCCTCTTAAACTTGTTGGTAATAATAAAGTAATCTACAATATACAGGACATGTCCCTATCAAGCTTGTTATGTGGAAATAGTTTTAATTCAATTATATTTATGGTATAACAAGTTATCTCAAGACACTTACCGTACAGAGTAGGTCTGGACCACACTCTGTGATCTATTTATTATCCACAGAGAATCAACAACTCCCCCATGAGCATGAGCACATACTGCTAATCTTGCACACAGTGGCACAGAAACCTTCAGACAGGGACTACCAATGCAGGCAGTTGTGTTTCTATCAATAAAGATATCCAGTCATGCTTCTGTCTGCCAACTCTGAATTCATTCATTTATTAAACATATTTTACTGTCTGAAAGAGATCAAAGCGCCACAACTGAAGAAAATACAGACTGTAAACAAAACAGAGGGGGAGATCTTCACCACTTTAACACATTACTGTATACCACGTGTTGTTATTTTTTTAATGAACATTTTAATTTGCATGTGTTTTGCTTTTTCCTTAGCTGCTTTGCGTTGAACTTTCTCAGCCAAACTAGGAATAATATGTGGCAAAACAAATACGCTTAACTCTGCAAAGTGGAGACACTTAAAAGTTGATGTGGTGTCAATATTGTATTCCTAACATGTTTACATGAATGTGCGATTGCAAATCTGCATTGAATATATTTTACATTGCTTTGAGCAGAGTGAATCCCCCAAATATGAATGAATAATTGAAGCTATACAAAATATATGGAATGCTTCTTTTTTCAAGCATAATCATGAAGCCCTACTAATTGCCCTGCTTGACCCCAGACTCTCCAAAAGTGTACGCGCTGTTCTCAGCATGCTTCTAAGCACTGAATCACATAATACACTGATTTAAAATGACCCTCTCCGAACAAGAGCAACATACTTGAAACCTACTTAAGAAGCACTCTAGTACCCGTTAGTGATGGGTGGCGACATGCATTTATTCTTCCCAGTCTCTGTCTTTTTCCCATTGTGTGACAACAGTTGTGTTTAACCTGATGATTCCTAATGGCAGGTTACTTTCTCAAATATAATGTCTGTTTCTGCTACAACACATGGATAACTGAATTACTATCATGGCATTACTTACAGGTACATTTGGGAAATCCTGTCTACTCTAGTTTTCACAGTTCTACGCTGTGGCAGCTGTGGTGTGGCCAAACAGATGATGATTAAAATTAATATCATCAAACACCGATCGCATACACAGTGACCCACATCTGACACGCACACATATTGTTAAGTACGTGTGCTAATACACAGCACACACGCTGCACTCATTGGTAGCCAAGTGTCCGAGTGTGTATTTGTTGTGCATTATGAGATCAGTCATTAGTGATATTGGTTCTCAGCAGCTGTTGGTCTGTACTGTTTCAACAGCAGGATACCGGATGATCTGTGTGTGTTCTGTGAAAATAGGGAACTGAACTTTTAATTTTTTTTTGTGTGTTTTTTTTAATTGTGTCACAAACACTTTCCCAAACACATGCTCGATTGCAGCTGTACTTTTAAATGATCACGTTAACATCAAATGCAAGAACCATTAATTAAAGTCCCACTCCAGACAGGTTTTAAAGTCTGTAAAAACTACTCTGATATAATTAATATTTTCCTTAACATGGCTTAGAAAGTAAAACGCATAGAAAGTAAAACAAAAAAAATCAGAGAAGGGTCTGGAAGCACATCTACTCTTTCTCCGTCACTGAAAAATGCACCTGTCTTTGCCCCGCCCATCGCTACTTGTGCTCGCGCTAGCTTGAGACTCTTCGGTGACTTTATCCTAGCTTCTCTCCAAAGTTGGCCAGTGAAATAGCAGCCCAAATCAGGATGCCTAAACATCGGCCTACATGTTTTATCTGACTTCAGACAGGAGGCGGTGGGGCACCAGGGCAACAGGGCACCAGGGCACAGGGGCAGTGGAGCCCCATCGGCGGCTCATGTAGCCCTGCTAAAGGATGACAGGACACAGAGCCCAGGCCGCCTGCCATCCACAGGTGATCTGCAACTATAGTGTTGTTGTCCTGAACCCAGCGCCAGTCAGTCCCAGACTCAGATGAGGACACGGTTGGTCACTAAAATCAGTGACTAGCAGACGTATTGGAAAAGTGTAGTTAGCATCTTTGATTGGTTTCTGTTGTTTGTTAGCCTGTAACTGTCAGTTTTGACAGTTTTGATGGCAGTGCGTTTTTTTCTCTCTGTACTGACAGTCTGCTCTCAGCAGGAGGTTTCAGCTTTCTTTGCCGGTGTTGACGACGTCGTTTCCCCGTCAAATAGTGTTTCTCGCATTAGACAGCGATTGGTTTATGGATTAGTGACCTACCTACTAAAGCTTGCCCAGGAGAGGAATGAGAAAACACCTCTCTAGTGACAAACATTGCTCAGATACAAGTCAATATAGTCAATGTCAGACATTTTGGAGAACATAAACATAAACACATTTTTGAGGGGGGGGGTCTGAAGTACCAGTGCCATCTTTTTGGGTTGACATTTCAGTTGTTTTCTTGAGACAGTGTCCTCCGTGTTACTTTACATAGAAACATGGGAGTCTCCTGGATAATGTAACAGCCCCATTAAATTTGTTTCTGAGAAAGCATGTTTTGTCCTTCACTTTGGCATGACTGCTCTTAATACTTCTATACAATACGCATGAGCCTCAGCTCCCGTTGCTAAGGAGAAGTCAAAACACTTTGGCAATGGGAACAAGAGATGTGGCATTGGTGCTGAATTCAATTTATCATCCAGATATTTTATATTTTCTTTGATTCAATCAGGAGTTTCATGTCTATTGAAGCTGTAGAAATGGAAATGGATGGGACTTTTACTTCCAGTCCAAAATATATGAGTTCCTCCTACTAAACAAATATTTCAATTTTCTTTTTTTATATAGGTAGATATACAAGTTCTTATGCTAGTTTTATTTATTCCCACAAGGTATTGTTTTTATTTCACTTTATGACGAAACCTTTTACAAAACATACACTTTTTGATTAGATTCCGTTGGTGACGTTAACCTTTGCCCTTGGGATGGGCATTTTAAAGTCAAACCTATATTAGATCAATTGTGGAATATAGAGGAAGCATTAACAATATACATATGTCCTCAATGAATTACCTCCACATCAATTAGGTAAAATTATTGCTGCTCTCGGCTTTCTTGTTGAAATGTGCCAAATGTGAAATGCTTATGAGGGATATAACCATTACAGTGGGTGTGTCTATGAGTGAACCTTCATATTTTTGCT
>NC_139844.1:13811968-13849468 GCF_963691815.1 Echiichthys vipera | reverse complement strand
TGAGTGTGTTTCAGATTGTTTGCACATGCAAAGCTATCATTCTTATCAATATCAGAGTGTAGTTCAAACTATAATGGACTAAGACAGTCCCATGTTAACTACCTTACTCAAGGGCACCTAAACAGTGTATTTACAACCAGCAGACAGTGTTCCTACCTCATATATTATCCTCTCAACAAAAGAGAACTGGAGTGAGGCGTTGCTCTTTGTAACGAGAGCTTCTCCAGAGTAATGAAACTTGTCTTGAACAAAGAGTGGTTCTCATATCAAACTGTGTCCTATTACCATAATAACTGACTTTCCATTGGCTTAGATGAGAAGGGGAGACATAGCCTCAGCTCTGCTCCAGTCCAAACCTATCGCCTTGATAACAACCTGGGATTAATGTCCAGCGTAATGTGCTTAGTGCAGGCAAAAGGAGAAAAAGTGAGGGTGGAGGAGCTGGCGTGGGTGGTGGGAGACATGTCTTTACAAGAAAAAAAACACACACAACAAAGGGAAAAGGGTGCTGAGAAGGAGGGGGACAGGAAAAGAAGATAGGCTGGATGGTGAGGAGGAGGAAAGGCGTCAGGGTACAGAGATGTTTCGACAAAAGGTCTCATGTTGAGAAACACTCGTTCTCTCTCACTTTCTCCCTTTACCCCTCATTATCCCTCCACAGGACGGAGGAAGGAGGGGAGCGTGAGGGTGCAGGAAGAAATGACATTTTCATTTGTTCTTTTAAGGGCTCCTTATTATCACCTTTCAAGAGAAACTCTATTTCTCCATCTCTCTCTCTCTCTCTCTCTCACTCACTCTCTCTCTCTCTCTCTCTCTCTCTCTCTCTACGTCTATTTCTTTTTCTCTTGCTCCCCTACAATAGATTCAGTGAGAAGTTTTTATACTTCCTATCCCCTGTGTCTCTCCACCTCTCTCTTCCACATTTCTTGTTCTCTCTCTCTCTCTCTCTCTCTCTCTATTCCGCAGTATAATTGCATGGCTGATTAATTAGAATGGAATCAGTTAGAGTGAAAAGAGGAGTTGGCATTTCAACCTACAAAGAGAAAGGAACCCTGCACCTACACGCACGCACACGCACACACACACACACACACACTCACACCCACACACACACACACACACACACATACACACACACACACTCATACATAGACCACTAACAACAGGTTTTTACCTCTGTATTGTCTTGGAACCATATATTTGTCTCCCAACATGCAGCACACATAAGCCCCTTTCACACATATACGTCAAACTTGAAATTATCTGGACCTATTTGAAAACGCAAGCGTCCAATTCAGTCGGACCAGGCATCACGTTGTGTTTACCCTACCAGCTCCCTAATATGAGGACCGTTTAATCCTCAAGTGAGTTTATGTGTGAGTACGGCCCTCGAGGGGCGCGTTAGCTAACGCCGAAGCTAAACAAACATCGAACTGTGAAGAATCAGGGGGATTTACACAAAGCTGGCAACTAAAATGTCAAACTGGAGAGACAATGAGATTTGAGAACAAATTCAAAAGAACGGCAAGAGACTTGGTTGTTTGTGAGAAAATTCAGAACCGGCTCCGTCGACGCGCTCTAATCTGAGAAATGTCCTACCCCCTGCACGCACTACCCAGACGACCCCCTCGATGTCCTGTTACATTACAAACGCATTTATGTCGACCCCACCAACTCTAACCAAGTGGTTTTGTTACCTAAAAGCCTAATGTACTTTTCTGTCAGTGCGTTTACATGCACATCTGTAACCCGAATACGGCCTTTCCCGGTTAAGAGAATAATCAGGTTATTGAAGTTCCCCTCGTATACATGAAAGGGAGTTGAATGGGAAAATGACGGAGTAACTCGACCTCCCGTACAGTACGTGACGCTTCGCCACGTACAACTTGTCGGAATGCAGCTTTTTTTTTCAGTTCCCCTTTGTCAATATCACAAGTGGGGGGAAAATGCCAACTTTTGGAAAGAATTACGACCAAAACGGGTCTTCTTGGTGGTGAAGTTACTTGCCATGGCGAAGTCCTCCCTTGGGTTTGTTGTTGTTCATATTTTCTTGTTTGCGCAGACGCAAAACCCGGTATTAATCCGGGAACGCTGTTTACATGCATGAATAATCGGGGTACTGAAGGAGTTATCTAGGTCTGTTAACTGCAGTATGAGAACTCCGATTTACCCGGGGTCTGTGTTTAAATGGCATTTGAGAAACCAGAGTATGCCCTTAACCTGACTATAACCAGGTTTTTAAACCGCATGTACACTGAGTTCAGAATGTATACATCAAGCATGTTTTCAACCCCGCAGGGCTAACCAGGGCATTGACAAGTGACAGCAGAAAGGGGTGTCTGATGGCCAAGGGAAAGCAGTAAAATGTTCTAAATAAAGCATACAATTATGTTGATTATATTGATCGATATAAAGCACATTGTTTTGCTTCCAGGTCAGAACTCCTGTCTGCTTCTACAAACTTCTGTGTGCTGACCACCATCAAACTATGGACGAGTACCTCAAACAACCACAAAAAATCAGAACTGTCCCCATTAAGTCAAGTGCGCTATAGGCAGCAACGTCAGAAAAGGGAGGAGCTTGAAATTTCACCTGGAGGCTCCGTAGTGATTCGCATTTACTGCAATTTGCATGTGAAAACAATAATAGTATTCTTGTTTTTTTTAACAGGTTTTCCAAGAACTTGCTCCTTTATCGTTCACATCTTCAAAAACAATACCATCTTTTTAAGATTTACTCTGTAGGGCATTTCTGAAAAGGTTTTTTTGGTGTGGCAGAATTCAAGTTTAGCCTTCAGACAGAAGGCCAAAACTGTGAGGAAATGATGCAAGTTCAATTTTAGCCAGTTCATTGTGGACATAAAGATTGAGTTTCTGCAGTTGGTTCTCCCATGAATATTCATAACTAGATCCTGGCCAGTTGGCAGGTTGTCATGGGCTGTGCTCCATTTGCCAAGCCATCAGAACTAAAACTTAATGATCATTGCATTAGGGAGGACTCGGTCTGTACGAGTGTAATTCTGTCCACCAAGGACTCATCTACATTCTTTTGATTTCTTTTCTTTTTTTACCCAAATCCTTGATTCGCTTTTGTCAAATACTTAAATGCTCTTAAGACAGATATTTCTTTGGTAATTGTGATATTATTACTTCTTTCTGTTGTAACAGTCAAACACGCTGAGACCGAGTTATTTGATGCTATTACCCCCTGACAAAAATTCAAACCACATGTTCGAGTGTGGTAAACTGGCGATGTAAAAAGGGCCTACGTGGCTTGGATGAGAATCTCCGAGCTCAGGATGACTGTGTACCCCGCTGGGGTGTGTTACGTCTTAGCTTTGCCTCTCCAAGTGGATCAATTCCAGAGGATTGATGGAGTTTTTCGCTGCAGATTGATGTTGTCAATGTTGCCGCAGAACTTGGATTCTGGAAAACCCTAAATCTCCCCCTGTCTATCTCTCTGTTCCAGTTTGTTGCTGTGCCTCAAAATCAGCCTACTTTAGCAGAATAATTTTGGGCGCAGATGACTGTAAACATCCTGGGACTCGTCTTTTGGTCGAAACCAAGTTCTACTCTGTTTTCTAGCTTTCTCTCTTTCTCCCCTCTCTAGCCTTTATTGCTCCTGGTGTGTTTTTGAGTCCATCTGAAGTGGTTTTCTGTTTGTTTTAATGCAGATAAATCATCATGATGCAGTGTGCGTGTGTGCATCTTATGGAGACGTGGGTTTGTATTTGCACATGTGATTTTGTACATAAGTCTCTGTATGTACTTTTGTTAGTGTGCTTTAATATCTGTGCATCATATGTGTCTCTTCTTGCATTTTTTTAATGTGCATGTGTGTTTTAGCGAGTGTGCTCACGCATCCGTGATGTGATTTGATCAGACACCAATAAGAGCAAATCTCATTAACATCAAACTGCTTTAGTACTAATCAGGTTACCGTGAAACCAGTCAGCCAATGGCAGCTACTAATGCCATTAAGTCGAGCCGTGATTGGATTGGGATCTCATTCCAACTTCCTGAAGGCTGCCAGCGTTTTAATCAATAAACACAACCGCGGTGATGTCACACTCCGTTAGATCGGCGAGGCGGTGATGTCACAGCTCATTAAGATTGTAAAGTTGGTGGAAGGGATGAGCAGAGTGGATTGAGGTGTTTTACCGCATAGTCGGATCCAAGGAAACTCCACCTACACTCCTAAAAGATGTACAAGGCTGCATATAAGGACTGTGAAGAGAAAGAAACACAAACGCAGCACATCTTTCATGATAATTACATGGTGTTGGCAAAGTGGAGGGAAAAGCATGATCGGAAGAGGAACAATGGAGGGGGAAGGAGAGACTGTAGGTTATATGAAGCAATGGATGTACGGGGGATGGAGAAATGAAGCAGTGGTAGGAGAGTTGCAGGGCTTTATAAAGCTGAGAGATAGGAGGAACTGGAGAGAAATAACAGGAAGTGGAATTTCTGGTGAGAGGTCAGTCATTGTCTGAAGAACATACCTTTGGAGTCTACATGTACAGCTACACTGGTGGCTCAGTGAGACTGGGAATGCTCACACCAGCACGCTGATATTAAGCAGGTATAGTGGTATCACACTGGGGTCGTCCCTCTGTTCTCAGGGTCCTCATTGTAAGAGATTGGTAAGGGCCATCTTTGCAGTTCAAATTGAAAAAGGCTGAAGAAAGATGGGCGTCACATGATGCGACCGTTGTCAGACGATTGAATCTTAAAACCCTTACTGGTCATTTTAAGAGGATATTGAGCTGAGGATCATAGGACCCTGAGAACACTGATACACTTCATCTTTAATGGGACATGATTGTGTGTACAAACCTTCATGACAATTCATCCAGAAGTGGTCAGAACATCTCATTTAATTATTTAATTATTTGGGCTGCTTTGACTGGACGGCATGAATTTTATACATGTAACAGTCACCTGGTCTGAAAGAGAAGGGGCTACCTCTACTGAATTATGGAACCACATTGTACCTTTTATCTCTTGAGATCTATGACTCAAAAGCAGTTATCAGCACATATTTTTGGGCCATTTTTGCTCAATAATGTGGCTTCCATAAGCTGAAATAACAGGAGATGCATTACTCAGCAGCTTATCAATTGTACCAAATAATTTATTTAACCCTTAACACTCAGTGGGGAGGGGCACTTTAAATAAAACTGTTATAGGAATCAAATGGTATTATCAGTTCATACTCTATTTCAATTAATTTCAATTCTCCTTATTTAAAAAACCTAATTGCAGACAGTTTTATATGACTGTCTTAAATGCTTAACAACACAAAGGGTTCATCCTCAGAAATATTGAGAGAGTAATCAAAGAAAAGGAACCTCACCGATCGTATCAAGGAAATACTACTCATTCTAAGAAAACAGTGATGAATCTAAACATTAATACACTTTAGATCCCACATAATTTAATACAATTGATGAACCTAGCAAAGAAAATTTTATCATTTTCACACCCTTTGTCGTAGAAATCACCACAATGTCTACAGTTTCACTTCACGCTCCCGCGAGATGCGTGCAGATCTCGACAGGCAGGCACAGCTCCAGCAGCATGGCTAAAATAAAATACGAAATATTGGAATGGATGAAGGAGGGAAGAGGGATCAAGGTAATCATCCGTGCCTCAGCTTTGAATTGCCACTCTCAGTACAGTGCATACTTTGAGTAGTTTTACATTAATGTTTCAGCAAGAAAATTACAACAATTCCACAAATTAATTAGAATAACATTCAGACTTCTCCCTCTTTAGAATTAGTTCATTAACTCTGTTTAGTAGATTAGCTGTTCTGGAAACTGAGACTAAAATAATCCTCTTTGCTGGTTTTATGGATTTCATTTTGTTTTTTATACACCACGGGGCACAAAATGGCCACCTTATCGAGTCAGCTTTTTGGACCTACTGTGACATTAAGTTAAAACAAAGCATTCTAGACAGTTTAATCTATTTAACCTGGCCAATCCTGTTGCGGTCACTCCATTCAGTGTTTGATTCTTTCCAATTGTCTCAATTTAAAGGCGCAGCCATGCTGCTGTCTCTCTCTCCCTCTGTCTGTCGCTCTCTTTCTCTTTCTCCCCCATCTCATCTGCCTCGGATCGATGGCAAGGGCGAAAAGCTAATGACCCATCTCAGCAACCAATTCACTCAGCTCTGCCACACTCAGTACCTGTCTTAACCTATGAGAGGAGAGGAGAGGAGAGGAGAGGAGAGGAGAGGAGAGGAGAGGAGAGGAGAGGAGAGGAGAGGAGAGGAGAGGAGTGGAGAGGAGAGGAGAGGGAGAGAGGAGAGGAGAGGATGGTTTATTTATCCGAAACCTTTGTCCTTCCCCTCTTGAGCTGAAATCTTGAATCTGTGATGGAAACAGTTGTGGGAAAAATCACAAAAGAAAGCTTGAGAGAGAGAGAGAGAGAGAGAGAGAGAGAGAGAGAGAGAGAGAGAGAGAGAGAGAGAGAGAGAGAGAGAGAGAGAGAGAGCCTTCCTTCCATCAGATCTCTGCACACCTCACAACAAGTGGCCGTGATGGCAGAACTTTCTGTTTATGAAAGAGGTTTTCGGACATCACGTCAAGTACTCCGTTTGAACGATACTGAGGCCTTTATCCAACCAACCATGCTCTTACTCATACCCTACTTTGAATATGTCTCAGGATTAAGATAAGGATTTATTTCCCCTCTAAACCTCCTTTTATCTGAATTACTGCTTCTTTCATGTCCCACAAATTCTGTTGCAACTGCTCAGATTTATCTGCCAGTCTGGGAGCCACTGGGTTAGTCTAGAGGCAACAAAACCTGCATCCAACGAAGCTCTTCTCATTCACTTTTCGTACTTAACTGCTAAAAGTACTGCTCTGTAACCCATGTATTTATTATGGTAGAAATTACAAGAGCAAAAAAGGAAATTGAGGTGACGCAGTATAAGAGTGTTAAAGTCAGCGTAGGGAGGTGAGCTGGGGTGGTGGATGGGTCTCCCATCACAGGACTTCCACCTGGGAGACTGGTGTTCTTGGAGTAGTTGTTTAAACTTAACCCTTGTTGCGTAAGTCATATTTCAAAAGATATCACACGAATTGTTAATGAAAAATTCATAAAGGCTTTTAATTTCAAGGATTTTTAATAGATTCTGGAACCGTCAATTACCAGAGACTGTAGCCACAATGTTGTACACTCATAACCTTGCTTGTTTCGGAAAGATTTGTATTTATTCTTCTGCGTTCTCATTGTATCCAAATGGGCTCACAGTCGCTGATGATTTCCTCAACACAGTGATGAAAAATTATTGATGCAGCGCAACATTTTCATGCACAAATGGTTATTTTGTTAAACTGAAAACTAAGTCTCCCTGCCGCTCCGTCTCTTGGCCTTCCTTGCTCTTTATCCATCTATCTCTCTCTGCCCCCCTCCCTTAAGTTCAGCTTCAGTGCCTATCGCATCTAAATTCATTAGTGCCTCAAGAGGTGTGTGTGTGTGTGTGTGTGTGTGTGTGTGTGTGTGTGCGTGCGTACATCACTAGTGCTAAATGATTATAAAGCATAGTTATTAAAAAACTGCCATAATTACCATGCCTGTAGCAAAAACACTCTGATATGAATTCACCTCCTCTCCTCTCCATGGGCAAAGACACACACATCAACACACAGATACTTGCATCGTTCATGTAAGCACACACATTTACAGTGGTACATGCAAAGGGACGACAACACACACACACACACACACACGCACACATACACACACACACACATACACACACACACACACACACACACACACACACACACACACACAAACACACCTCCTCTGGCAAGAGCAAACTCTTACACAGGCTCCTAAGCTTGATGTAATTTTTCATGTTCCCTGTCCTCTCTGGCCTGCTGTGAATGTCAATTATAAACATTATAACCCTCCAAGTTGGGGAGTTATCCGTTCTTTATACTCCAATATCAATATTAAAGCTGCAAGCAGCGATGAACGGGCCCTTGCACCTGACGTGCATCGGAGTAGCTGGCCGGACTCCGGAAGGCGTGGCCACGTGTTTCTGCAACTGTCAGAAACCGCGCAACTTATATGATCTTTGTTGTTGTTTTGTTCTGGCTTTGCTGTTGAAATAATGCAGTTTGAAAATGATTAATAAGAATATTGTTTCAAGAAAGTCAGGATTAAATAAAGTATTTCGCTTCGAGAGCAGAATGTTATGCATGTTGTGACTTTTTGGGCAGTTTTCAAGCCTTTTTTATTA
This sequence comes from Echiichthys vipera, assembly GCF_963691815.1. Lineage (NCBI taxonomy): Eukaryota > Metazoa > Chordata > Actinopteri > Perciformes > Trachinidae > Echiichthys > Echiichthys vipera. Next base: position 13,841,207 of record NC_139844.1, on the reverse strand, counting down.
TATAAGACAGACAGGGAATGGGGTGAGAGAGAGAGAGAGGGGGAGACATGCAGCAAAGGGCCGCAGATCGGAGTAGACCCCACTTCCTCGAAGACCTTCAGTCTCTTTACATGGGCCACTGCTTTAACCACTGTGCCACCGCCCACCCCATGGTCAAAATATTTTTGATTTTAATCTCAGTTTTTTTTTTATTGTCCCGACTAATCCATTGTATGAGTATATAAAATATCTTGATAATATAAACTTTTAATCTTCTTTACATTGAAAAGGAAGTCGTTGCATCTGGGGCCTAGAGCCATCCAAGATGATTGTGATTGGTTTAAGGGTTCACAAACACGCCAGGGCGATTTTCATATGAAGCCATATGATTTGTGAAACTATTCCAATAATGCACTCAGTTTGATATGTTGCAATGTTGACTCTGGTGTCTGATATTGTCTAACAAATACACACACACCCAACTCCCATTAACAAGCCTGGTTCAAAAGTTCCTCCCAAACTGTCCAAGAGAAGTGACGCAAGATCAGGTCGGTCAGGTTCTCTGCCACATTACTCAGTGGCTCCTTCACTGGAGTTTTGTATTATTATTATTATTAATATTATTATTATGTCTTATTAATATTATTATTCCAGTGTATACATGTGTACATATTCTTATATTTAATTCATTATTTTAATTGTCCAGTGTTATTGTTTATTGCTATACTTTCTCTTTATATATTTTTCAATTCAAGAATGCAATTGTAATGAACCAATTTCCCCCTGGGTATCAATAAAGTATTCATATTCTATTCTACTCTATTCTACTGAGCAATTGTCAGATTTAAGACGTGACGTTTTTGACCACCAGGTGTGCTGCAATAGACTGCAAGCAAGGGAGCTGTGTTTAAAAGGAAACTCCACAGGACACCTGTAATATCAAAATTCAGAATGAAAACAAACCTTTACACGTGACGGTAAATGACGAAAAGATGAGGACATTCTTTCTAATGCACATCCTTTTAATTGTAGTTGTATTTGTACTGAGACAAAAAACACCTAGAGCAATCATGCTAATCAATTTCACACTGCTGCAAATGTCTCCTTTTGAAAACAAACTGACAACATTTAACAAAAACTTAACATTTAACTGATAAATACTGAACAACCACTCACAGAACAGATCACTCTCACTGAGTGCCTGCTTCAAAATGCAGTTGGCAGAGCAGAAGCTGATACCAAAAAGAACCAATGTGTTGCAAAAACTACAGGCGATGGTCAGACACGCTTGGCCCGGTATCGCCCGATGGCCAACTGTTGGCTTAGTTTGTCAGGGCCCCAAAGGTAAAAGTAAAAACAGAGATTTTCACAACTGATGAATCAGTGCTTCTAAATATCAGCTTTTGGGACTGCTTAAAAACACTGCTTTGTTCTTTTCTAGTTTATTCTGACTCCTGAGGCTCACTGTTTCTGGTTTATCTGCTCTAAAACAGACACAACACACACACAGACAGACACACACACACACACACACACACACACACACACACACACACACACACACACACACACACACACACACACACACACACACACACACACACACACACACACACACACACACACATAAACACGCACACTCCCACCATCCACCTGTCGTCACCAGCTGGCAGATACACCTGGTTCACTGGCATCAGCCAAAAAAATGGAACGTTACCATAGCAACCATATGGTGTTGGCCTGGCATGGTGGGCATTGTCATGGTAACAGCAGAACAGACAAATGGGCAGCGCCAGGCTGATAGGCCAAGCTGGACCAGCCAAACACACACACAGACACAGACACACAGACAGACACACAAACACACACACACACACACACACACACAGACACAGACACAGACACAGACACAGACACACACACACACACACACACACACACACACACACACACAATTCTTGATAATGCTGATTCTTCGAAGCTCACTTCAACAGACTTTACACTCTTCACATTAGGACACCATTCGGTGTCAGTTTTGCCACTTTCTTTCTCCCCATTGTTTTACATCAGCCTGCAGCCAGATGATAGAGACATTTATTTCATGTGTCTGCTGTAGACCGAATTGCTGTGACATTGTACTAGCAACAAATCACTTCTGGGTGAACAGCTGATGGTTGATTTACATTGCAGAGACATGTAAGATTGTTCATTTTTGTTGTCATTTTCAGCCATTCACTGTAACATTTGAAGATATATGGTTAAATATAGCTGTCCAACCTATTTGACCTTTCCTTCTGGGCTTTATGTGCTGTGTTCTTTTAACCGGTTTCTGCAGGTTTGGAAGCAGTGCTGCCTCACACCGCACTCTGGTAAAATGAGGTATGTTTCTTAATAATTTTTAAACCATTATTTTCTGTTTTTTACACAATTCTATGTAGTATATGTCTAGGTCTGTGTATAGAGAGAGAAAAAATGGACCAGCCGCACAAAAATAAAGTTGAGCTGCGAATTGCCCATGCAGGTGCACACGGCTTCTGTGATCCATGTAGCAGCTTCAGTTGAATATAATGGACGCATTCGGTTGGGTGAATGCCACGACGGCCGTGTTGCATGCCCCCCATGTGTTTTGGCCATCACTGCTAGTCTTGGGTGGTGTCATTTTGTTGTTGTAATTAAGGAGATATAAAAACATCAAATCCTTTTTAGGTGAATGAAATGTGAGTATATCCAGTTGTTCCTCATCCCTGTTTGCTCAGCACAGTTGAACTATATGTACAGCGTGGCCATGATTGTTATATCTTAAGCCTGGAAAAATCCTCTTTGGCTACGGCAAAATGCAACAAAACCGAACAGTGATCTAGCAGATTATCGCTTTAAATCAGGTTCACAGCTTTTAGTAAAGCCAGGCACTGAACAAAAACACAGCCAACTGTGTCTGCTTTGGCTCAGTCTGTTAGTGCTGTGAGAAATAATGGCTCCAGTTGGAAGTGTGGACTAACCCTTCCCCCTCATGGCTCAGTGGATGGCGTATAGATGGGAAAAGTATGTGTGAAGTGGCCAAGTCATTAAAAGCTGTGATTACAAAAATTTAACATTCAGCACAACACACAATGCAGGTTTGAAAAAAAAGGGAGACAGAGAAATATGAAGTTGTACTCTTTCAGAAAGCCCCTTTTTCAACATCAACAACAATACCACAGATACTTTGTCCAGTGGCTCCGTGCATGCACATACACAAAAAGGCACAGCTGCTAACCATGTGTACAGGCTTATTGGCCAAACGGCAGAGTCTCATCACCTCCGGTTAAGATATCGTACTTAATGTTGCACCACTCTTGCCAGACACTACGGCAGCCTAAACCTAGCTTAGAGGAGTGCTGTTGGTCAGATTGTTTTTCCTAGGATGGCAACATTATGAATACTCTGTCCCCGATTGGCTAGTATGCTTGAGGAGTGACATTGGTTAGGGTTAGGTTAAGAATATCAGGGTAACTCAATCGGAGGCACAGGGCGGGTCATGTCTTTGCCATCCTAAGAAAAAAAAGACTGTCTGCGGTTGAGGCATTTTCAAAAACAACCAAGATATCTGCAGCTGAACTTTCTGTTACAGGACCATTTCACTAGCAACAGATGATATTCATTCCAAAACTGCCTTCAAAACATTCTGGGAACCATCTTTAAAAGGGAATATTGTCAGAGGATAACTAGTCGCTTAATCTGATTCTTTTCTTGGCCGAGTGTCAGGTCAGGAGTTTCCTTAAGCTAGTTGTTGGACAACTCTTCAACACCAGTGAGCACAATACTCGCTGTTACACTGTGATGAAGGATGAGCTGAAAAACTGGCTTCAAGTATGTTTTGTGTGTGCGTGTGTGTGTGTGTGTGTGTGTGTGTGTGTGTGTGTGTGTGTGTGTGTGTGTGTGTGTGTGTGTGTGTGTGTGTGTGTGTGTGTGTGTGTGTGTGTGTGTGTGTGTGTGTGTGTGTGTGTGTGTGTGTGTGTGTGTGTGTGTAATATATGTGTTCACACACTCCCACACCAGATTGCATACCTCAGACCTGAGTATGCATGAGAGAAGTAACACACACAAACTTTCTCTCTCCATATCTGTCTTTTTTCAAATATAAACAAACACACACACACACACAAACACACAAACACACACACACACACACACACACACACACACACACACACACACACACACACACACACACACACACACACACAAGGCAGTTTTCTACCATAGCCGCGACCTTGAGACTTTACATGAACATGCATATCTCCCGCACACAGACCTCAAATGGTTTAACTCTGTGTATGTGTGTTAACGTGGAGCTTTGCCAACTCTGTCTACAAAAAGAGACCCTCTCCTCTCCTCTCCTCTCCTCTCCTCTCCTCTCCAAAAATGCAGACTTTTAATTGTTAGAAGAGTTAGAAAAATACCCAATGAAATTGGCTGAACAATTAATAAACTTGGCTCATAACTGTTCGTATTACCAGAGGTGCAGTCATGAGACTTGAACTTGGACTAGAGTGAGACACGGGTCACACAATTTAGCATCTTGAGACTTGCCTTGGATATGACTGCTTTGAGGCTTGACTCACTTGAGACTTGAAAGTAAAAGCAATGCAATCTTGAAGTCTGGACTATAAGATGTTGGAACAATAAAACAAATCAAAATGTATTTATTTTTGCACATGTGGTTTTGATGTAAATAACACCTTTGATATGTCCTTTAATACTCTGCTCTCTAACCGTAAAAGAAAACACTAAGAAGGAATTTTGAATGAATGACTTTCCAAAGGTACACTGACAAGTTACTTTTCTTCACACCTGATCAATAGACTTTTTGTTTTATTTCTATTATTTTTTTTAGGGGAATGCTTTTGCAGTGTTATTTATCTTTTAATTTCAGCTGTGGTATTCTGTTTTTATCCCACCTTTGTTTATGCTGTGCTTTTCAGCTTCTCTTTTATTCTCATCTGAGGTTTGAGGGGGCAGCTGTGCTCTTCCAAACACAGCAAAGACATGATTGACTGAATGATTGCATAGATCATCTCCGTCACATCTACCAACGCACTGGCTACACTTACTGAGACAAGAGCACTGTGTCCTTTTCCAAAAATAATTTTAGGTCCAGTGTAGAGCCTGAGGCGTATTTCAGCCCTCAGTAATACACACTAAATCTCGCTCATTCAAACTCACCAAAACATACAGCACACAACACCCTCCCTCTGAAAATGAATATTTCACCCACTGCCCGGTCGTCTCTGTCTCTTTACCAGTCCCCTCTGTGTGCCTGTCATTCATGAGAGCGTGTTGCGAGCATCCAGTTCCAGGACTGGGCCCATTGGCCAATCACAATCAACTTAGTTAAACTTGTGTTTACGTTGGCTATATTGTAGCATCGCTACCATGCAGCCTATGGACACTGCAGTTGCCGTTATAAAACGCTGGATAAGTTGCTGGGTAAATAGTTTTGAACATCATGACTTCTGTGAAAACGAATAATTTCACTAGAAGAGCTGTAGGATTAGCTGTTGAAACGGGTCCCACCGGCCTTGTTTGTCAGGGTCTTTACATTCATCACCGGGCCAGAAATTCCAAATAAATGATGCTGCTGCTCCGTGTCAATGATAATAATAATAATAATAATAATAATAATAATAATAATAATAATAATAATAATAATAATAATAATGATAATAATGATAATAATAATAAATAAAATAAAATAAATAATAATAATCAATGTGTAAATAAGCAACTGTTTACTTGTATGTATTGTATTGCCATAGTCTTGATGCTGATGTTGCTTTATTGCCATGATCTTGTAGCTTTCACATTTTCAACTATTCAACCATTATTAATACGTTGGTTGGATCTCTATTTCATTTAGCTATTTATTTGTTTTTTTTGGTATGTCCTGCTGTGATTTTTTTTACGATAACCAAGGACATCAATTTATTTGTTAAAGCCCCTTTATGCTTTAAAGATTTTGTGAGACCTTCCGGTCAATTGTTTTTTGTCTTGACAAAGGGCAGAATCTCAGAAACATCCAGTGTCAAGTTCTCTAATCAATTTGTTTTTTTTTACATGATAATTCAAATATTGAAATACTTTTTGCATTGGGATGACCTCCTATTCATCAAAACAGAGTGAAGGTTGCACCTTTTTTAATAAAAAACCAAAATCAAATTGCCATCTCTATTCAGACTATGTGAATTGAAGCCTGCATCAAAAGAGACAACTTCGAGTTCAGCTCAGTTCTCCTCTTTTTTTTACTTTCAGGTCCCCTTAGCATCCATGATCAGAGGCATTCAAGAAGACAAACCATCCAACAGTTATTGAGACATTTCTATCAAAATGACAAAACCTTGTGGTTGCACTAGAGGAAAACTCAGGGTTGTCAGCCTCCCGAAAAGTGGAACCAATGTTGAAGTGCCTTAAACCTGTGTTTATTTTATTGGCCAGCAGGGGGCAACTCCACTGGTTGCAAGAAGAAGTCCAATTGCATAGAAGTCAGTGAGAAAATGATCATACTTCTCACCTGATTTATAGTAACCTTTTGAGTTTACCATCTAAATCAGAAGTTTCAAGTCTGCTTCAATACAGCACAATGTTGATTTTGTAAATTGTGTTCCCTATCTAGAGTAAAATACATGGTGCAGCAGGGGATGCTTTTGGAGGGTTGCAACCTGATTGAAAGTAGCTTGTTACCCGCGCATATGGTGTCCTTGGGTTGTCAGTCAGATCCACCCCTCGCTCCTCCCCAGCTCTAACCTCTTGTCCAAACATGGTCACTTCTGGTTCCAAAAAACAAGATGAAGAATGCTAAAATGCCAAACTCAAGGCTTCAAACCAGTAGTCCACAAATCAATGGGTGATGTCACCGTGGCTACGTCCACTTTTTTTATACACTCTATGCCTGCCAACCATGGATATCGAATTTTCATGGCAATCAGTTTAGTAGTTGTTGAGACATTTCACTAAAAAAACAAAAAGGTCAACCAGCTTGTGGCACCAGAGAAAAGCTCATGATTGTCAAAGACAGTAGGCTTCATTCTCTGGGGAATAGCTGATGTCTGTAAAAACAATTCATGGTCCACCTAAACACTGACATTGCCTTCCCTCAAGCCATGCTGTGGCTACACACAAAATGGTCACTGAGCGTAATCTGGTGTTTTGCAAAAACCAGACAAGAATATTTACGTTCTTGTCTGGTAATAGGGTTGTTCCAAAAACACAGGAGCCCCCTCTGCAATCCATTACAGATCAGATACTGGATGGCACATTTAGTCTCAAAATTGCATTGAGCTACTGGTGAGCTCCAGAGTGTTGTGACAAGTATTTTAGTGGAAATTGCTTGCACAGGGACAATGTACCTACAGCCGGGTCGAATGGGGTCTCTCCCTGATTCCAAATAAAATATCTATTTATGCTGTCCATTTCCGCAACAGGGATTTTTCCGTGTGTGGACTAACTTTCTGTCAAGACAATGACTACCTGCCATGTTTTTCCGTCTTGGCTGGCTTTTGCCACCCGAAGCCAGAGAGGTATTGCAACATGATAGTTTTGTTCGATGTGGGCGATAAAAACAATGGTGAGAGAGATACAAACTTCTTCAAATCATTGCAGACCAGAATTCACACTGTGAAAATCATTGTTTGGTACACAGGCTTCTGAAAATGAAATAAAGGAAGAAGGGGAAATTGTTTTCATGTTATCTAAGTAAGAGTGAATATTCTCTTTAAAGAAAAAGTTTTTGAAACACATTTTTATCTTTGAAATGTGTATTTCACATGACAGCTGTTGAACACACTTTGATATCTGAGCAGGGCGACAATGACATTCATGACTACAAATAGAGTTGTATAAACTGTATATACCCATGCAAAATCATTTCTGGGCTGAAAGCACATGTGTAGCAGATGATTTCAGCCCACCAACCTACAAATGCAAACGCTGCATCCATCTATGCATACAAAAGTACGTTGTGAAAGCAGTGTGTACGAGAAAATAACTGCAAATAACAACCTGAAACCTGCAACTTCAGCGAACACAAGAGTAAGGATACACAGCGGTCTATAATGGCAGGGTACCAGCACTGTGTAACAATGGTAATTCCTATTTTGAAGCAAAGTAGTAGCATCAGAGTGATATTTGGCAGGGCACCTATTTCAAGGACACTTCAAATTCCAGGCCAAACACTCACATTTACTGCTAGGACAGTCAGAAAACACCCGTGATTACCAAAGTTTGCCTGTGTGAATATTATTGTCCCTTACAGCCAGAAACTTGGGAGGAGAGATTGCTCACACCTTTTATGTGGGAGAGGTGGCACTAAGAGAGACAAAACACGCTAAGAGGATACACAGCGGTTTCCTACTTGTACATTTCCATCCACACCACATATTTTTAGCTCGGCTGTGTGTCAAATCAAAACATCTCTTTTGTCTTTTTGGCAGACGCCTGTCACAATGTTATCCTGCTTCACTTTGACAAACACGTCTGTCACCACTGTGTGCAGACGGTGAAATGTGGGCAAATGGTTTGTCTTTTAATTCTATCAGGAACTTACAGAAACTGGTGCAAACACTATAGCTGTTGTATAGTGCGCAAGTACCTACATAAGCTAATTGGATGTGTAGAATGCTGTTTCCTCTAAATGCAATTTATGGGCTCAAAAGGCATGCTAAGGTCATCCTTCAACCAAATTCTGTCGTCATTTAAGTCACTTTTTGACAGAAAGGTTTTAAGCACAAATAAAAAATACAGTTATGTTCACAGTCCACCAACTGTCCACAAGGTCTCCTCTAAATCAAAGAGAAGTACCTCCTGGCTGTACAGTACATCCTGATGACGTTGCAGATCCATGCCCTGCTCTGGTTTCTGTCTTTGGAAGAGTATGATTTTTATCCCGCAGAACTCTTTTATGTCTTTATGTTATATTTATGTACTGTATAAGGTCAATTTGCAGACAAACACAAACATTGTCATGTGATAAAACCTTTCCTTTTAACTTGAAATACCTGTGTCTGTTTCTTATTAGTGTCTCGCCTGCGGAGAATATGGGTTGACTCTCCTCTCTTCTTTTCCATTATATATATGCTTTATTAGCAGGGGTGCCTTTGGGGGTGGGGATGGTGAAATGGTTTAGAGGGCCCAGTGATGGACATGGGTCCTGGACTGTGCAAGGAATTATAAATAGTGTGTGTCGGAACCGTTGTCATGGGTTGGCTAGAGCTGTCCCTGTTTGTATTTCCAAGTCTAAACCTATGATAACGTTGGTTTTCTGGCCACTTTGGAGCAGTGTAAACAAGTCGTGAACACAACTTTGACTTATCACCTTTTTAAATGTATAGTTCGTAGTGAAGTGGGGTTGCATGAGGTACTCAGTCCGTGTGCTACCTACAGTAGATGGCAGTCAACACACCCCCAGTTTGGAGAAGCGGGCAGGAGTCCCAGCACAGATGCTAACTGCTGTGGATGGGGGCAGCAGCTAAATGTATGTACGCTATATTTTCACAGCTTTACCTTGACACCAAACCGCCCTGTTTGAGTTTACGTGGGTGTGATCTGAAGCTGTTTTATACTCTCATCAAAGCCACCAGACTCCATAGACAAAAAGTCATTTTATGCAGCAGAGCACAGGAGTTGCCAGTCTATTGCTGCCTCGAACGGTTAGTTTATGTTATTACTGTTTTTGTCGATTGATTACATTTATGAGCAATTTATGAAAAGTTCAGTAGTGAAAAAATCAGTATTAATGTTTAACAATGACTTATGGATGATAGATCGATAAAAAGCATGCATCACAGCTCACAGCAGGAAATACAAGTTACATTATTTCTTTAAATGTGTTTTTTCATGAATAATTCTTTATTGTATAAGTCCTCGCTTACAAACAGTAACAGAATATTAGGGAACATTGAGGCATCACACTGAAGTAACGATTACATAAGTCATGTCTGCACTTGAAATAAGACGATACATTCACACGGGGTAAATGTCCTTCCTGCCGCTGTCAGACTTTATAATCAATACCACCCCAAGTAGAATATAAACCAAAACTGACAATTCACCTGTGCAATATCAATGTACAGCTATAACTGTTGTTATGTGAATACTGTGTATTCAACCTTTTAGTCCGTTTACATTATAAATCTTCTACTTGTTATTGGTAAATTTCATATTCATGAAGCAAGATTCCCTAACATTAACGTCTTTATGATTTAATTTAATTTGTACTCAGATACATTATCCCATAAATATATATGGTTTTAGATTTTACTGATTTACTTTGTATATTTTTATTATCTTTATCTTTGATTTGTATTTTTTGCACGTTGGAATCGTATTTGTGTCAAAATGTCCATTTTTGCTGAAATACAAATTACTTTTTACTTATCATATTTTGCTTTTTACTGTCACTTGCCTGTTTACAGGTTAGTGAGATTTTTAACTGTCAACTTTTTACTGTTTACATATTTATCACCTTTTTTTGAATACTGATGCATTATTATTTGCACTATCCTCCCCACTGTGGGACTTTATGAGAAGAAAAAATAGATAGATAGATAGATAGATAACTTAAATAAATAAATAAAAAAAATAAAAAAAATAAAATAGAAATTTTAAAAAGACAATCATGAATAAAACTCAACAATAAATGTAGATAATACAATCACATTTATTTAAAAATGGAAAAGGTCCAGAAGCATATTAACTATAGGATCACATTTCTAAATGTTAATAATTCAAATGGACGCAATAATAATTATTTTTTTTTCACTCATCTCCTGCCTCGTGACGTCACACACTTTCTCTGCCCCCTCCCTCCCTCCCCCTCTCTCTCTCCCTACCTCCCTCCCTCCCTCCCTCTCTCTCTCTCTCCCTCCCTCCCTCCCTCTCTCTCTCTCTCTCCCTCCCTCCCTCCCTCTCTCTCTCTCTCTCTCTCTCCCTCCCCCCCTCCCTCTCTCTCGCTCGCGCTCCCTCACTCTGCGTGAAACAAAGTGTAGTGTCCGCGAGAGCCCGTAGGAAGCGAAAAGGGAGAAACCGGAGAAAGGAGAGAATGGGGCGACTGAATGCAAAACAACAGGAGGAATAACAACCCACTGAAGAGAGAGATAAAGAAAAGACCGAAGACGGAGAGAAAACTCGCAGGAGAAAGAAAAACAAACTTTTCGTGGGGAAAACTGTTACAGACTCACACACACGGCCACGTTTTAAAACATGGATACACTTTTCTCTGTATTCCCGGGACTCCTGCTTCTCTTTTCGGCAGTTGGTGACGTCTCCGGGCAGATACCGACAGGTAAGCTCGAGCACCGGAAAGATAAGACAGTTAATGTTTTCTGTTTGGAAAGTTTGGACTATTTTTCTTCTCCATTTTTTTTGTGAGCGTATGAATCCCTGACAGGTGTGTGTGTTTTAGGTGCGGGAGAAAAGTTCGCCTCCGTGTTGAAAACGTAGCGTCGTGTCTTGTTTTATCGCGTCGGGGGCTGTTTTCATATGCCCCCGGATGCCACAATGTTGCAAAAAAATGTTTCTTACGTTGCCTGGAAGTCGTAGCGTATTTAAAAGCCAGTGTGAGACGACTACAGGCTCGCGTTTGAAGTCAGTCTGCTTGCCAAGTAGGTCGGTACTTCAGTAACACTGTAACACAACAGTAACACTGACCTCATAGTTTGGATTGTGAACTCTATCTGAAGGGTTGAAGTGGCTGTCTGGGCTCTTATCGTGTCTCCAGATGGAGCATTTTCTGCATAAAACTACAGTCTGAATAGGGGACCGAGAACACAACAGGCTACAGTGATAACACGCGCAGCTTTTGCATGCGCTCCATCAGTTAATACCATGTATTAGCGCTTGTTACAGTGTGTGGATGCAGCGTTCAGCCGGGCAGCCTCGCGGGCAGCGCATGCATGGGGAAAAAGTTACTGTGTGCACCGAGATCAGCCCGTAATAACTGTTATATCCACGCAGTGTCACAGTAATTGCTTTTATTATGTCTGTTTATTACGGCGATCTTGTACTTGTGTTTCCACCCCGTGATCTGTGACATTCAGTAGTTATTATGACTTATATACTTTAATATACGTAGAAAGCTACTGTTTTTTAAAATATTTATATTTATATATATCTGTAGTCTTTTGTGTATTTTAAGTATTTAAATAGGAATGGGACTCTTGCACGGGGCAACCGTCGGTTCGCAAGCGTCGTCAGCTTTTCACCAAATGATCCTCTTCTGCTCCAACTTTATTCGCGCTGCATGCAATAAAAACTGGTTGGGGATACAGCCTGAACACCTATCGCCTGTTTTATTAAATTGATTTTGTTGTGTGATTTAACTGAAGAGGAGACACGTTGAGGAGGGACAGTTACTTTTACTCCAAAGACCCCCGCTTTAATTTTTTCCCCAATCTCTGTGATTTTTATGAAACACATCATCTCAACATATTCATAGTCAAACCACACACAAACGTGTGCATAAACGACCGTGGCGTCTTTATTTGTCGGGGAATGCATGGGAATCCTTTCTCATGGACTTCACTTTTAACAGTAACCCGCATCGCGAAGTGCCTCAGCGCCCGTTTCGTCCGTCTATTCTGCAGAAACACGAATGCACTTAAAGAAGAAAGCAGCGGTTGCTTGATGCGCTCCGGGACGATGCCGATGTAAAAGTCCCCTAAATGAACTCGAGAAGGGAGTTTTCCTGTAGCTATGTGTTGCCGGTGCAGGACCGTTCGGACCTATGTGTTTTCTGTGGATCTCGGGTGTCCGCACAACTCTCTGTACCTGGCTGTCTGTCTGCGTGGCTGCTGTAGCCTCCGTTTTATTTCCGCATTCGGCAGTTGTTCGTGTCTGAACTCCAACACACACACACACACACACACACACACACACACACACACACACACACACACACACACACACACACACACACACACACACACACACACACACACACACACACACACACGCACGCACAGGGAGAGAGTCACACAGCTGTTAGAAGCCTGACCTCCAAAATCATACAAAAACCATACATGGCTGTAATAAAGGACACATCAAGCTCAATTAAAGTGCTGGAAATCGTATAAAAACCTCGTTTTCTGCCTCAGTATCCGCTTAGGCTTGCTAATGATTTGCATAGAAATTACACATTAATTACCACTTGGTCTGTGAACGTTTTATTACCCCCCCCCCACAACCCTATACCCCTTAACTACCCCCCTCCGTGGTGGCCATTTGGCCCTCTGGGTAACAAATGTGTGGAATTTCTTTGAGGCCTCTTTGGGTATTTGAGTGCTGTTAATTTGCAAGTAAATACTAGATGCGGCTTCACAGAGAGCAAGAGGTGGGCTATCATTAGTGTGGAAATGCAGTTGAAATAGAGAACTTGCAGTTGGTTGTGTAGCTATTTGAATAAAAGCAAGCTACATTAACAGTCTTTTTAGGAAATTTGGTGCAGGTAAAACGGTTGTAATCGCATGAAAGGACCAAATTATTTGTGATACGTAATTGCTATACCTTTTTCTGTATGCACAGAATCCTACTTAAAAAAATTATATAGTTTAAGAAGACAACTTGTCATTTATCACGCCTGTCACAACAAGAATTTGCAAAGAGAGAGAACATGCTAGATTTTACAGATCAGCACAGTCGTTTCCATTACTGACAACACTTTTATTTGATCACTTCAGTAAAATGTTGAACCGATGAGGCTGTTAGAGTTAATAGGCAAGATCTTTAATGAAGCCAGTGGGAACTGTCACTGAGAAAAAAAGTGGTGGTTATTAGATCAGAAGTCAATAATGAAGGAAATGTCACAGAGAATCACAGGAGAGATGTGTGTTGTGGTGCAGCATCAGTAACATTGCGCTCTGGCTCTCTCTCTCTCTCTCTCTCTCTCTCTCTCTCTCTCTCTCTCTCTCTCTCTCTCTCTCTCTCTCTCTCTCTCTGAAATCACAGACAAGGACATGAAAAATTAGTGGCAAGGATTTAAAACTGTCCGTCACATTTGAACAAAGTCACTTTGATTTTGTTTTAAGATGATTTATCTGTCTCATTTTCTTCTTCATCGCCCAGTTTCCCATTTAGAAAGTCAAACTATAAATTATGGCATTTATATAAATCTGTCTCTCCCTTGTCTCTTCTTATCAGGCTGTTTTTCAGCAGTTTTGTTTTGGCCTATCGCTTACAAAGTCCATGTAATAAATGTGAACGAGTGTAACTGAGTTTATGTTAATTTGACAACTTTCTAAATCTGTCTCCTCTCTGATGGAGCTGTGACACAGATTCCAGGCGTCTTTAATCTTAATGAAGTGAAATAATTGTTTTCCATTAGTGTCTCCAGACGAATTAGGGAGGCTGCCGCTGCTACTGAACACCACATCTCAGCTGGTTTAATTATAATTGTAAATTATTTTAGTATTTTGAACATTAGAACCAAGTTGGTTTAATTATAATTACTTTTCAGCTCCATTTGGAAGATGAAATGAAAATTGTGTGTTTTCTCCCAGAAAGGCGAGAGAAAGTGAGTGATAGTGAAAAGAGGAGAGAAGGAGGGGAAGGAGGGGAAACAAGAAATGCAACCATTGGTTTTTGGCCGTGGGCATCTCCTTTACTCGAGACTGCGAAAACGGCAGGAGGGAGCGCGTGTGTGAGTGTCTATGCATGTCTCTGTCATGTCCTGTGTGTGTGTGTGTGTTGAGCAAATGTGTGTGTCAACTCATGTGTGTTGCTGTCACTTGAAGAGAAAGAGGGAGGCCGATGCTTTAAGGCCCTCTGGAGTACAGTGGTACAACGATGAGCATGTGAAATGTTCCCCCTTATTTAGATACATGTGAAAATGCCTTTTCATTCTACTTGTGCCATGTAAAACAGCACCAAATCAAAGGCTGTTTTATTTATATTCTTTTTAGTGAGGCTTCAGACTGCTGTCCTTCAGATCCATCTTAATGTCTTCTCTTCAAATCAAACGCCACTTTGCCCAGAGCCAATCTGTTTCTACGGATTTCAATTTAGTGATAGATTTAAAAAACCCATCTCTTTGAAAGCACTGGCTCATATCTTCACTCGTTTGGGGATGAAGTCTGTGCGCACACAAGCATGTGCGTGTGTGTAAAATGTAATTAATCTGTTGAGAGAATTCATTAGCTAATCCCTCATTAGACTCTGCGTGTGTGTGTGTATGAATGAATTTGAGGGTTTGTGTTGAAAAATGGATTAGCGGCACATAGCGGCAGTGCAACCTTTCAGCCTCTTGCTGTTGTCAGAGACTTAAGAACGAGTGAGAGTGAGAACATGACATGATTGACACAGGTTGTGATGCAACATGCTGTGCAAAAACTGTATGTGCCATAAGAGGATAGTCTTGAAAAATTTTTTTTAGATTTTGGCTCAATAAAATCTGAATCAGTGCACATTTCCATCAAATATCTCTATGATGATCAGCTTTAATGACCAAGTAAGTGTAACACATAGACAAGGAATTTCACTCCGGCTTTTTTGTCGCTCTCAAAGTACATATACAGAAATAGACATAGATCAAAAAACGAGAATAACAAAAATGATCAAAGGTAGAAATAAACATTTAACTATTATGTACAGATTGCAGCAACCTGCGGCGCCATCTTGGCTCCTGTCTAGCTTCGTCAATCAAGCACCAGCAATTCCAGCCTTATTGAGCCTATGAGACCTATCGGTGATGTGACAGAGACTATGTCCAACTGAGGAGGTTGTTATAAACTTGTACAAGCACCACTCATTTTATTCTGTATGTGTTTGGGCTTTTTGGTGCAGTAGAAGCACGTAGCAGTGGATGATTTGTCTTAAGTGGAAGAAGCAGGTACTGCAACATCAAGGTGTATGAGGAAAATCTGTTTCCGTTCCATCAGTCTTTATTGCTACTTCTCTTCTTGGATATCACAACATTTTCACCGCAGGCAAGCCGATACTCACAAGTTCAACTTTTCTTCATGAGTTTCTGGTATTTCTATTCAGATGTTTTATGCACAATTTGAAAATTGACTGAAAACCTAGCGGATGGAAATGTACCTAATGTTATGGCCTGGATTGGCCTTTAGATACTGTTTTGTGACGGGTGTGAATCATCAGTCAGCGAGCAGGAAATGAACCAAGAAAGTGTTAGTGTCCCATTGGAAATGAAGGGAGGCAGTACGTCCAAAACAAATCCCAATCCCTGCAATATCACATCCCTGATGAATGATGGTATTAGTCCAGTATCATCAATCTCTGCTCTGCCCTGTTTGGCTCTGGTCACAGCTGTCGGTGCAAGGGGGCCTAGAAACACCCTACTGCCTCACATACACACTCATATACACGCACACACATTGACACACATAGCTGGCTAATGACAGATTAAGTAATCAACACTCTCAGCTGATTAATTACATTACAGTGCATACACACACACACACACACACACACACACACACACACACACACACACACACACACACACTGTCTTTACCCTCACACTCACACAGATGTGAGCAGCCGCAGTACCAGTTGGTCCAGCAGTCTGGTGTGTGTGGTGATAATGATATATATATATTTATATATATATATATATATATATATATATATATATATATATATATATAACGGAGTCAAGGCTGGTGCGTGTGTGTGTGTGTGTGTTTGTGTGTGTGTGTGTGTGTGTGTGTGTGTGTGTGTGTCAGGGAGAGAGCTTGAGAGAAGTGGCGGCAGGTGACTACAGTCTTGGGAAATGATTATTCTTACGGTTACCATGAGGTGAAGGGTAGAGGGTAAAGGTTGAGGTCAGACATCTGTTAGCTAAAGGTTTGTGTTTGGAACATGTGCAAGTCAACAGATTGTCCTCACTACTTTCTTGATACAGATTTGTGTGTTTTATGGAAAATAGGAGAATATAGTTGTATTATTATATGTTTTCTTTTCTTTTGTAAGATTTCTGAAGCCGTGCATGGTGCTGGTGAGCACAATGTGTACATTAAAGCCAGATTTATGCTTGACACAATGGGTCAACGATCTTTCTTCAACTTCCTCAAATTTTTTTTCATTATATCAAGCTCTATCAGTATTAGGGCTGAAACTAACAACAATTTACATTCTTGATTATTTTCTCAATCAATCGATTAGTTGTTGTAGTTAAAAATGTCAAAAAATGGTGAAAAATGTTAACCAGTGTTTCCTAAAACCAAAGATGACATCCTAAAAAGTCTTGTTTTGTCCAGGACTCAAATATATTAAGATTACTGTCATCTAGGAGCAGAGAAACCAGAAAAACTTTACAATATTTGTTGTTTGTATATCTGGAGTTTTATAGCAAAAATAATTTTCCCCTGGGATTATTAAAGTATTTCTGATTCTGATTCTGAAAATATTCATGGTAAAGAAGCTGGAATCCTATCATTTTAATTGACTATTGATTCATTCATAGTTGACATATACACAATGAATCAATTATTCTTTGCGGCTCTAATCAGTATTGGAAACTCACAGTTTTTATGGTCCCTACATGGTATCTGTAGCCACTGTAGCCCCAACGCATAGTTTGGAGGAGGCGCACTTCACAGGCTCCATAGCTACGCTGTTTCCCATTCACACCAGACTTCCCAAATCTGTCCGAACACATTCAGGAACACAGTGAACATGCCTAACAACAAGAAGAAGAGTTAAAGAAAGTGCTTGGTGTCACGTTTTGATACTGGACAGTTCTTGGTGCTATGGACACCCATAGTTCAGTACCAAAGGCAGTATTGATGTTTAGTGCTGACAAGGATGTTGTTATAACTCTACCCCTGTGCATGCTATCCAATCTAATTCTGTCTTGTTATTCTCTGCTTTGCTTCTGTTGGACCCAGCTCACATGGGGCGCTCTGAGAAGGGTGAGTTACGAGTGGCCAGCCACGAGCTGAGCTTCATTTGTCACCATCATCATCATCGTCGTATTTGTCATAGTCTTTAGTGTCGTCATCCTTAGCACACAAGCTTCACCTTAACTGTCAATTAAAGCTCTCTTTTCACTGTGTAGACTGTCTGTTGTTGTGAACTAACTAGTTTGTTTTTATCATCCACAGTCAACCCATCTTTTACTTGATGTGTCTTAACTAACTAATGCTCAATTATATTTGTTTATGCACACATCACTCTCACCTTTACACAACAGTCTTTTGGAATATTACGCCTTATTAAGATTGTATTGTGTGTTGTGTAGTGACTGAATAAAAGTGTCTAGTAGGGCCATGAACTATTAGATTGTCACTGGAAATACTACATCAAATATTAAAATAGTGGTTTGTTGGGGAGGGAATACTGTCTACAATGAAAAACTTAATTTTAATTGATGAAATATTCAGAATACTCTGTTGTCTGCCATTGTGACTCTGCCAACCTGCCTGTCTTTAAATCTACATGCCATGTCTGTGTTTCTCCCCTGCTGTGTTCGTCTGTCTCTGTCTGTCTTTGTGAAGTTAGACAGCTGTTGGGAGGTTTGAAGTTTCCAGGTGCTGTTTGTTAAGTTGAGCCTGGTCTTTAATAAAGGAGCTCTAAGTGACTTTGTTCCCGCAGTAGACGACCACACCTCTTCTTCTTCTTCTTCTGTCCACTTTATCAGCCACAAATCTTCCCTTCTGTCTCACACATATCCTCTATCTTCCCTGTCTGTCTGTCTTTCTCTCTTTCACACACAAACACTCACAGCGGATGGTTGTTAATGAGGGAGTTGTTTTTTTGTTGTGAAAGTGACAGGTTTGTAAAATACGCCGCAGACATTTCACAGTGCAGAGACTTACAGAGAGATCACTGTGTGACTGTGGAGTTTGGTATCTCACAAGACTTTGCTGTGACAAAATCAAAGCAAATATGATGTTTTTGTGTTTATTTACAAAAACCAAAGGCTATAAAAATCCTCAGTGATCGTCACATCCTGGTTAATCCTTTAAAACTGAGAAAAGACCATGTGACTTTTTTTTTTTTTTTTTTTTTACATTTTTGGAGTCCAACATAGGATTTGGTGTGCTATGCTCCAAAACACAAATTATATAATACAAAAATAATAGAGACCTAATGAAAGCCCAGTGAGGCAGAAATACTGTCGGTTCATATTAAGAAGGACAGGTTCTTGAAAATGGTTTGGTCGGGTTCTACATCTGCTCTCACCAATCTAAGTTGTTTACACTTATTCAGCCCCTGAGACAGGAGGTGTTTGTGACTACTTTTATCACTCTGCATTCTTACCTGAGGTATAAATTAATACATGTAGTGTGTAGTGTTTTAAAGGATATGTTTGCGATTTCTTACTGTATCTGTAGGCAATTTGGTTGATTGGCTGTGAATTTACTTACAGCCAATGTGTGTGTGTGTGTGTGTGTGTGTGTGTGTGTGTGGGGGGTGTTGAGCCTTTTCATGTTAGCCTTCAGGTGGACTGGTTTATAGACGTGACCAAAGGGCTCTTTTGTGTGTCTGTGGATTTGTAGCTATAGGCAGTGGCTGAAGTAGTTTCCATTAGTCCAGTTAAGACGACATCTGTCACGAAGCTGCACTACACACACACACACACACACACACACACACACACACACACACACACTCACACACTCACACACACACATACACACGCACAAAAGTAGCCGTAAGCAATCTCTGTGCAGTATACCATAGCGAGTCTCATTCCTGATCTCTGTGTGTAGCCTCATGATAAAATCCCAGAGGACTTTCTGCACTTTCAGCCATACAGCCACAGTATGTACATCCTGATATCTAAAAGGACACTATTTTTACCGTTCTTACACTCCTTTCCAATAACTCTCATCTGCTCTTTAAGCTGATTTCAGTTCAAGAGCAGCAGAAAGCTTTCGAGATATATAAACCCTCCTCTTTGTGAATCAGGGGCTCACAGACAGATGACCAGTCCATTAAGATTATCATCACCATCCCCGACCATGTATCTTCACATCACTGTGATGCTGGTCCTCTGTCGTTCTGTGTAAGCAGAGATTTAAATCTTCTCACAGATATTCCAGTTATCTTTTTCCTCTAAATTATGTTACACTTTTTTTTAAACCATCTGTCTGCCATCTTAATCTGTCCTTTGGTCTGTCTGCCTGCCAACCGGCCTGTATGTGTGTGTCCCTCCTGTCTGCAGATGACAAGATGACTGCAGACACATGGTCGGCCTGACAGCATTTGCGTACACGTATACACACCTACAGTCAATCACTCCAACAGACATGCTGTGTGGGAGTTTGCAGACAGACATTTAAATGTTGAACATCTGTCTGTCAGTTTCCTGGTTGGTCGTCCGCAGCCTTGATTTCTGAAACACTCTCTGTGATAACATCATAAAGTAATACTTCAGTCCTACATGTTTAACATAGATGCATTAAAAGGACTTAAGGGAAATAATTCCAAATAAGTAGATTAATGATGTCTTAAGTGTCATCTCAAAAACAAGCCTTATCTGTATGAATACAATATGAGAAAATGTATTAAATTAAATGCAATGTAAGCCTTACAAAACAGTATTACTGCCTGGTAGTTTAAAATTGTCTTTGCAACTGAAATGCAGAGGGGGTCACAAATTATGTGTAAACATCACATGTTACATGTTACTGGCTACATCAAAATTTAAATATGCATTAGCACCAACAGCTTCAACTGACAGAGGGGACAGGGCAGCTCCATACCTCCAAACATTCTGCAGTAAAGATTTATTTCCATGCATTCATGGAACTAAACAAATGTTTTTCCACAGTTTCTATAGATCGTAGGGTCAGGACACCTACTGAGACCGTATTTCTCCAAGTCAACCCTGTTTTTAAGTGAGCAGCACTGAATAAATGTGTTTGAATGGTGCAAACACTGTGTCCATTCCACTGGAAGGTATAAGTAGGCATTTCCCAACGTACACACAGCTGTAGAGCAACATGTGAACCAGGAAAAACACCAAAATAGGACATGTGAGGTTTTCATTGGGAGGTAGCCCTTAGATCCATACTGGGAAAGTACTTCATTTTTATGATGATACTCACTATTGCAACACACACACACACACACACACACACACACACACACACACACACACACACACACACACACACAATCACACTCTCCCCATCGATGTTGATACAGTGCAGACTCCACCGTGTCTGGTGGAGTCGGGCGAAATCAGCCAGCTCAGTCAAACAACCTCTGCTCTCCTCTCCTCTCCTCTCCTCCCTTTTTTGCTAAACATTTCCAAGTACAACTCCCTCCTTTTCTCCCCTCCAAGCATTTTACCTCTTCCCGTCCTCCTCCCTCCTATTCCTTGGAATTTATGGCCCACCAGCCTAAACAAAGCAACACAACGTTTATTAAACCATCCCCCTTCTCATGTTCTCCTTACTCCCCCTCTCTCCACCTCCAGCGCCCCTTCTTCCCCCTTTACCCCCCCCCCCCCCCACACACACACAATTTCTCCAGTTTCCCCCTCCAAAGACCCACAACAAAATCAAGGGTGGGATTTTATGTTCTCAAATCCAGGCTAAATGGTGTAGTATTACAGGGATTAAGTGTGTGGATTATTTTTAAGGTGGAAATTCTAATTGTTAAGGGAGCTATACACAGGGACACATAGGGGTAACATGGGAACATGAGAACAATACAGTACTTTTAGAATACGTTAAAACTGAGTTAAGTGAGTTTGATTCAACATTACTGTTTCTTATTATGACAAATAGTACTTATACTTATATTCAACCAATTATCAAAATAATTGCAAAAATCGACTAATTGATTCGGCTTAAAACTACATTTAACATATGTAGTTTTATTGTAACAAAAGTAAGTGTACCTTTTTTTGGGCAGCAGAGAGAGAGCGTCACCTATATGTCCCGCTACAGTTTGCTCAGGTACCGCTCACACATGAGTGTGAAGCATGCCCGAGCTTGTCTATTATTGCAGCACCGCAGTACATGCAGATGGACAGAGCAACTTTTTTTACTTTTCTTGGAGCCAGTGGTGGGCGATTTGGGTGGAGCAGTATGAAATCTAGTTGAGTGTGGAGTAATATTGGGCAGAGTGAGCAGAAACTCTCACCGCTCCGATCACATGCTCAAATTAAAACACTGTAGACCTCTGATTGGTCTGAGAGAAGTGTCACTGCCGCGGCACAGGACATCCTTTACAAACCCACCCATTTTAAATAGCCAAGCTACCGTCAATGGTGGCTGAAATTTTTTGTTCCTTCGATGCAAATTTTTTAAAAATGGCAGCCTACAAACCTATGCTGTACGCTACGCTGTACACTTGATGAAGTGCTAATGTTCTAATGTTTGGTTGCTGAGGAAAGACACAGAATTCATACTATGCAAAGGTTTTATCAAAAACTAAAGAACAGATTCCTCCACAGTTTCATGCTGGCACAAAACGTTCTCACTCCCTCCTGTATAACGTGAAGGTCTCTCTCTCTCTCCTACTTTTTCCTCTGTCTCGCTATCTCTCTCACTCATTTTCTGGAATGCTTTTGTTAGTGTTTTCTCTCTACTCTGTTTTCACTTTAGCCAGATTTACTTTGACTCAGACTTGCGCACGCACACACACACACACACAAACACACACACACACACACACACACACACACACACACACACACACACACACACACACACACACACACACACACACACACACACACACACACACACACACACACACACACACACACACACTGGCCACCCTCTTAATATAAGACTTTGTAGAAGAAACTGTCTCTTTGTATTAAGTGGCTAGGTTAACTGTCACTATGTCTATATTGGACCAAAGGTAAATAAAGTGCATCTCATGTGTGTGTTTGTTATGTGTTAGTGTGTGAGCCAAGCGAGCTGTCTTGTTGGACTAACGGTTAGCAGATACAGCTCTACCTCCCCATGACATAAACTGTCTCTTACACTCATGCTCTCACACACACACACACACACACACACACACACACACACACACACACACACACACACACACACACACACACACACACGAACACACACACACACACACACACACACACACACACACACACACACACACACACACAGATGCACACACAGATGCACACAACACTACCTTAACACAGCGTCGTTCTGTCTTTGAGGGTTAGTCCCTCACTATAAAGTGAGCTGTATGAAGTTAAGTCCCGGTTTGAAGCAGAACTACTGCAGTCTGTGTGTGTTAAGTTCTCAATTGGGATTCTTCAGATGAAAAACTTAAATGACAATCTGTAGAATATGTTTTAGTTCCAGGTATGAATTCATCTAATGCTCTTATTTGGAGTTACAGTATACAAACAAATGTGAAAGACATATCTGTCAG
The DNA here is from genome assembly GCF_963691815.1 of Echiichthys vipera. NCBI lineage: Eukaryota > Metazoa > Chordata > Actinopteri > Perciformes > Trachinidae > Echiichthys > Echiichthys vipera. The sequence continues at coordinate 13,817,870 of NC_139844.1, read as the reverse complement.
TTGTTCCTCATCCATGGTCATATCTACAGAGCTTTTTGATACCTCTCTCCAAAGGGGCTCCATTTGAAAATTCTGGTCTCTTGTTATACAGTGATGAAGAAAAACAATCAACAAACAAACAATCTTTGACAGACATAACTGGAAACACTGTGTAGTGAACATGTTAGAAATACAACTGGTCGTCATCTTCAAATGTCTGCATGATCATTACCTGGTACATTTCCCTGAAATGTTCATCCCCATGCAAACAATACTAGCAGATTGCAGATAAATTTGTCCAACAAAATCTGTTCAGAATGGCCAAGATTATGAGAATAAGACTCAGGTTTAAAAATACTGTGATTTTCCTTCAAATTGTATGTTGTCACTGAGTCTTTATTGGCATGATTTCATGTTTTTGCTGTCAAATGATTGCACTGGTAAAAAGTAGCAGTCACATAAGGAAAATCTTCTGTAAATATTCACCCAGTCTCTGAATTACTTCAGTTGGCCGGCAGCTCCGTCAGACTCGCAGGTCAGAATTCAGCCATTCAGCCAATAGAAACACTAATGCAGTCTTACATTGCTCTCATGCACTGTTTTAAAAGTTTGTGATCATCCGCCCGATGTTTATTCATCACCAGTATCAAATCTTTTTCATAGGAATGCTGAGTTACTTCGTTGGATGAAAGCTAATGTGACTGTTAAAATTATGATTTGATAAAGGGTCAGTTTAATCAAGCAGCTGCCTTGGAAATATTATTAGCTGTTCTTAAGAGTTACCATTTAAGAGCCTCGATGAAATTACTGATGTTGTCATCTGACAGTAGAAGAAAAAATATTTTGCCAATCATGTCAATTTTGTTGACACATTTGGAAAAACTATTGTGGTCAGTGTACTATCTGACATGTAAACAGTGATTCTGATGTATGCCGCGGCTTCAGTAAGTACTTCTTGTTGTAACTTAGCCCTTAAACAAAGCACTTAACCTACGACTGATCTAGTGACACTGCTGCAGTGGCCACCGGTAGAAAGCTGTAGCTACAGTGGGGCATCTCCCAAGCGTATAACCTTGTAAGTGTTTTGTAGCATGGCTACAAAAGCATGTCTGCTCAACACAACTGTTCCCTAGATAAATAAAGGTTAAAGTCAAGCCATGAGCTTGCTCTGCCTCTCCTTCTGCCATTTGCTATCACATATCCCCCTCCACACACAACACACACACACACACACACACACACACACACACACACACACACACACACACACACACACACACACACACACACACACACACACACACACACACACACACACACATACACACACCATAGGCTGGATGGAGAGCGAGAGAAAGTAAGCCACATGTGGTTTCGGTTACCCACACTTTTACCTCACACTGGCCCCAAACTAACCACTTTTACTTTACCATAGTGAAGTACATGTGTATATCTCCTGTTCAGTGTATTTCGATGTGTGTGCTGTAAATCTGCCTGTCTGTGTGTGTGTGTGTGTGTGTGTGTGTGTGTGTGTGTGTATGTGTATGTGTATGTGTGGGTGTGGGTGTGGGTGTGGGTGTGGGTGTGTGTGTGTGTGTATGTGTGCATGTGCATGTCCCAGCCCGAGGCAGAGTCGAGTAGAACAGTGAATCAAGGTTAGTGGTCCAAAGAGAGCCAGAGAGATTGAAGTAGAAGTGTGTGTGTGGGTGGGGGGTGGGGGGGCTTTAATCGAGGCAGCAGAAGTGGGAGAGGGAGCGAAACAGGAGAAGGAGAGAGACTGCAGATTTTAAGTGAACTTCACATCTCGCTTTGTGTGTATGACCCCTAAACATAATTATTTCATCATACCAGTGAGGATGTAGAACTGGTGATGTTAAAGCTTATCAATGTGGTCTTCATAAGGCCATCTATGGACACGGCAGGGATTTTATTTCCTGTAGGCTTATAGCTAAATAATCTGCTGTTGGATGATCTATCTTCAGTTGCTAATAATAGCGTGAAGTATATTCTATAGTACTTTTCCTGTCACACTTTTTTTTCTCTCATATAGATCCAAGTGGATCTCCTGTACTTGTATGGCCCAACTACAAGTGGTGGTGGGAAACACTGATGCATGTTTGTTTTCCTTTTCCCCAATGTTATCAAAGCTTACATACCACCAGCCAAGCCAGCCATAATGAACTGGTGTTAGCATTCTCTAGATATAATCAAGACTTACTTGATTCAAAGTACAAAGCACCTATTATGTCACCAGTGTTTATGACCAAAACTTATGACCTCTGATTTGATTATTTAAATTTGTTGTAGACTTTTATGCACAGCTGAGAAAAAAAACACTGTATTTGGTATATTCTTTCTCTTTAAAGATTACACTTAAGTCACTGAGCATGTTTTGAAGCAAACCACCAAGTTTAGTGATGATTTGTTTTTGTTCTCTACAAAGCAGTGACTGTTCTGTAAGCAAGTGAATAGTGTTGTGGTGCCTGCCATCTTAAATATACAAATACAAAAACGTACATGCCTACACAAAGCAATAAAAGTGTTCGTGTGAATGTAATTGTCTTGAGAACGTAAATTGAATTAGATCAATAACTAGCGGTACATTTCGTACTAAATTAGTAGAATTATGCATAATTTATGTTAACGCCTTAAATCCTAGTGTATCAGGCATGAAAAAAATCATGTTGTGCAACTAAACATTGACACAGTTTTATTTGAAATTCTAGTGGAAATCCCAACATTTTCAAAGATACCAAATATGTCAGGCTGAATTTTGGAGAATGTATTTATTTGATAGAAAAGGTTTGAATATTTCACTCAGTTTAACCATCATAGTGCTTTAATGAGGACTTGGAGCAGGCTAATACAGAATATAGATATATCAAATACTGTGAGAAGTGATAAGATTTCTACAACCTTAAAGCTACTTAAGGGAAAAAGGGAAAACTGCATCTGAAGGGTCCTCAACTTTGTCAATGTAAAACAAATGGTTTGGTCTATTTTTAATGTTTGTATAATGAGTTTGTTACAGAGAAAGCTACTCAGCATGTAGCGCTGTCTTCTGGGATTCCTCAGAACATGAGTCACATTAATAATATCGGCTGGTTTTTTTTAGAACCAGAGAAAATCCAACAGCCTGTTTCTTGCAACCAACGCATCCTAGAGGAGTGCAAAACCTACACCTACTTGTGAGAACAAATTAGAACGCCAAACTTCTCCTAAATGACACTGTGAAGTTTGAGTGGGCTTGCCAGAAGTTTTTTTTCACTCCATGGCTGTTAAAAGAAGCTCGCTCTGTCCTGACTTCTTAAGTGAATTCTAAATCATTTTTCTGGGCTGCTATGATATCAATTTAGTGTGTTATTGGAGTATTATGAAGCATGGTTTAACAAACTTAATGTTTCTTGGGACTATGATTCCATTTCGCACTAAGCTGATTTAGAAAGCTTTCTTTTGTTATCACAAAGACCTTTTTAAATGTGTTTTCATAGAGGATGTGTCAACATGGAAAATCACCTTATGAAGTTGTTTTAAAGCAGTGTTGTTGTCTATTTTGAATAATGCGTACAATTATACGAGCGCAACAGAAGTGAAATTGATTTATGTCCAGATTTGGACCGTGAACAGTGGCAGCATTTCTAGTTGCCATGTACTGAATCAGATCACCTTAAATTCATGAGCCCTGTAAATGGAAATTGAATCCAGTGATGAGGTCTCTGCTGAACCTCATTGCTAACAACCAGGGTCAGATTGCTACCAGTCTGTTTTCATGGCTGTTAGCGTCGCAAAGTTGCAATTTCTTACCATTCCTACATTTTTTCTTCAGATGTGAAGCAACAAATACTTAAAATATGGCTTGGCTAGCAGCTATGCAGATCAAGATTTTTGGATTTAATCTACAAGTACGACATAAATGAGATCTATCAGGGTTAGTGTCACCATTATTTGGTCTTCACTTTTCCTCCTTTGTCCTTCACGTTTACTGTAGAAGTTGAACTATTCTTCAGAATTAGAGAAAGTAGAACAGAAAAGAGCAGCTTGAAGTAGATGTACTATTCAGATGTACTTTTCAGGTCCTGACCTGACCAGACTCAGACTATAAACCATTACAAAATGGAGGAGAATGAATTGGGAGTAAATGATACAGAATAGATGTGGGCAGATAAAAGTCTGTGGGAGCAAGAAGGAGCAAGAGCTGTTTGAAGTGTGATAAGGAACTACGCAAGAGCAGAGCACACCAGAGCAGACTGACACAACAAACACTTGCAGCTGCACTCTTTCATTCCTTACCTCCTCCATATCTGCTGATAACAACAGAGGAGCGAGACAGAGGGAGGGAGTGAAAGTTTGATAGGATGCAGAGCTTGGATTTTCTTTGTCTCATCTTGTTCTGTAACAAGCATTGCATTGCTTTCTGGTTAGGTTACACTTTGACCTGCAGAAAGAGGACAAATACAAGTTGTTAACCCATATTCACAGACGGAGGCAGAGACTTGAGAGATGGACTTTGTTCCGTGTTCTCGCGCATGTGTGTTTACATTGCTAACTGGCTGGAATCTAGTGCAGAGACTGGGTTTCTGCTGTGAAATCAGTCTGTTTGTCTTTCAGGGGCCTGTTTCTGTTTCACATTCTTCAGCTTTTGGCCAGAGCTCTTTAGATTTAACCAGGGAGATGTAGTGGAGGGTAAAATTACTTCAGTCAGTTGGCCCACTTTATTTCCACATGTGACATAGATCTTGATATACTTACATGAAGTTGTAGGAGCCTAAAGTACATTACATGGAGATCTGGATAGGGTTGCACCAGCCAACCACCACATTTGTTTTTAAAGGTCTTAGGGCGCACTCACACTTTCCATTCGTACCGTGCCCAAACAGGTTTTACAGGTAAAGTCTAGTTCGTTTGACCAGTGTAAGTCCAAACGTACCACGCCTAGCTGCGGCCCGCTTTCCGGCCACGGACCGTTTGGGAGAGGTGGGCTTTTGTAAAGCACGTTTGCACATGTACGAGCACAAGCGTGCGCACGTGTACGAGCACGAGCCCTACGGCGGTAGCGGTATGTGCGCCTGTTCGGACATAGAATATAGAACGACGGACCATGCGCGGACATTTAACAACAACAACAATGGTGGTGAAAGGTTCACGTTGGTGTGATGCGGAGGTGGAGTGTTTACTGCAGATTTGGTCGGATGAAAATATTCAAAAACAGTCGACAAGACGCACAAAAACTCCGAGGTCTGTGGAAAGATTTGTAAACAAAGCCACACACACGCGATCAATGCGTGTGACGTGTTACGGCGTGATGTCGTATGGACAGCAAGAAGCATTGGCCGAGGCCCAGGCAGTGTGAGTACAAACGGGGCTGGGGCGCGGGGGGAGAGGGAGGGGGGACAAGTACCCTAAAGCCCGGGTCGCGGTGCGGAAGGACAGTGTGAGTGCGCCCTTATAGACAGGCAAGAAGCATTCGCCGAGGCCCAGGCAGTGTGAGTACAAACGGGCCTGGCCCGCGGGGGGAGAGGGAGGGGGGACAAGTACCCTAAAGCCCGGGTCGCGGTGCGGAAGGACAGTGTGAGTGCGCCCTTATAGACAGGCAAGAAGCATTCGCCGAGGCCCAGGCAGTGTGAGTACAAACGGGCCTGGCCCGCGGGGGGAGAGGGAGGGGGGGACAAGTACCCTACAGCACGGGGCACGGTACGGACGGACAGTGTGAGTGCGCCCTTACTAGCTGGTTTCAAAGTAGCCTTTCACTAAAGCAGGCTGCACCTTAAAACTAAAGGAATCTCTGAGCTAGTTGAGACTTTAATAATGTGTAAAAAGTAACGAGGAATCATCTGTTGCGACAATCAATCCAAAGCAATAATTCGTGTAAAAAATTAGTTGCATTAGCATCACAAGCTGTAACAGAACCTACAAAAACTTTTAT
>NC_139844.1:13766190-13811768 GCF_963691815.1 Echiichthys vipera | reverse complement strand
AACTGTGGTGATGACAGAATCTCCTGCCTCAGAGCAGAGAGGCATGCTGGGATTGACACAGGGTCCACTCAGTCATCATGCTGTGTGTTTTTATACTGTATATTGTGTGTTTGTGTGTGTGTGTGTGTGTGTGTGTGTGTGTGTGTGTGTGTGTGTGCGTGTGTGTGTGTATATGTGTGTGCAAAAGTTCAGATTGAAGAAAATGAGACAGTTTGTCAGTCAGCCAGTTACTTCCTTGTTAGGAAGTCAGTCAATTAGTCAGTGAGGAAGGGATTAACTGAGAGGCACACACACACACACACACACACACACACACACACACACACACACACACACACACACACACACACACACACACACACACACACACACACACACACACACACACACACACTTTCTTTTTGTGTTAAACATAGTGAAACTAGGAAATTGCTCTGCGATTTCCAATCTGTAGGTGTGAAGATGGAATGACTTCAATCACCACTTTATTCTTCCATGTCTTTGTCACCGCTATCTGTAACCCTCTCATCCTCATCCCTCTTTTCCTTTTTTCCTTTTTTCATCCCAGGAGGCTGCAAAAGGGCAGAGAGAGCGAATATTATGAAATGTATAGATGGCTTGTCACAACAGATCTACATGGTCAGTTACAGAAAGTGATTCATGCAGGAATCATAAAACATGAAAAAGTTTGCCTCATCTCCAAAATCACTTAACAAAACAGGAGTGTGAAGCCAAAACGGTAGAAACACAAAATGTTGTGAGCGGATTTTTTTTCACCTCCGCTTTAGTGCTGCAATTACTGCATTCATTATGCATTCAGTGATTTGAATTGGCCTAAATGACACGCAAGAGACAAACATAAGAGGAGAGACAATTGCTGCATTCTGACAGAGGCCACCCTCATCTGATGTCTGTGTGTGTGTTTGCTGGTAGTGAAACTCAGAGATTAATCTTAATGGCCATCATTTAACCTTTAACCTCAGTTTACACTCTCACACACACACTCAGGTGCAAACACACACACACACAGAGCTAATTTACTGGATGAGGAATGGAGTGCTGAGGATATTATTTGGAGTGTGTTTTCGTGTGTGTTGAGAGTAAGTGGTTGACCGGGGTCAATAGACAAAATTTGCCTCTCAGCTTTGCAGGCTCACTTCTTAACCAGAATTCTCATGAGAAGCAGAGGTAAACAACATTGTATTATGCAATAATATATTCATACTACAAAAAACTAATTTTAGAGACATTTTCCTATATTGTAATGAGTAGAGCTGCAATTTTTCTTTGACCGATTTGTAAATGAACAGAAAATTAATTGGAAACGATCTCAATTAATTCTCCAAAATTCTACTTTCTAATAGTTTCTCAAATGTAAATTTGAGTTATGGACTGTTGTTTGGGCTTAATAAGCAAGTTACAGCCCTTCTGTAGACATCTTAAAGAGATACTTTACTCATTAAAATCCAGGGATGTGTCAGCAAAACATCTCTTTAAATCTTAAATTAAATTGCTGCACTGCTCTCAACAGTCTGAAACTTTCAGACATGTTGCACTTCAGGCCACTTCCCTGTCAGTGGTGTTACACCAGGTGTTTCCCATCTGTAATCAAGGGAGGAACACCTGCTTTGATGTACAGGTGGATAATAACAACATGTCGTCATGTTGAAATCAGTGCCACAGAAAAACAATTTGGACCCATTTAATTCAAACTGCAAGAGGAAAGACCATTGTCACAGTTCAAGGTGTAAAATTGTACAGAATTGTACAGATAATCTCACTTCAATTTACCCTCACCAAAGCGCATGCTGCTCATATGTTGCAGCTTCAAAAGTGAGAATACTGTATGTGGAATAGCATGCAATAAGGAGAACTGCTGAATTGTGCTCACATGATGCTAGTGTATAGAATCTGTCATTTGTGCGTGTCCATCTGGTATGACCCCCTGTTCAACTCCTGAAGCACTAATGCACATATGGGCCGAGCACACACACACAGACTTAACGGCACATACACACCCATACGAGGGAACAGCTGAAAGAAACTGCCCACCCTTCCACCCATCCTCCCCTCTCCCCTCCTCCCTGCAGAGCCTCAGGACTCATCCAGGTGTCCACTTCCCTCCTCCAGCTTCTTTACCCTTTTTTCCATTTTGGTTTATATTGTACTCATGTGTAAAAATCACTGAACAACTGACAGATCTGATACAGTAAAAACATAGAAAACAATGAGATCAACATGAAATTCAGAAAAGATGTGCAATGACCCGACATTAGATTGACACTTCTAGATTGTCATGCTAAATCTAATTTGTACTCATGTTAATGGTAAGAAGTAGTGAAATTAAAGCTCACAGCTGCTCAATACGATATAGTCTCAGGCTTTTGTTTGATATCCAGTGTCAGCAAAATAGTGTTGTTGCACATTGTTACCATACTTGGCACACATTAACTCAGGGGGATATCTGAGTAGCTTGTTTGCTATATTACATGAATGTCACCCTGAACATCCCGCCAAAACCCACTAAAAAAATCAGTTTAATAAATTGTTGCTTGATTTTCTATATGAAATAAAAGGAACAAATGGTTTGTATTGAAAAGTTCAATTTGACTAACAAAATTATGAGACGTCTACAGCCCTATGAGTAACACCTTAAACCAGCTCTTTTAATCTCGCTTTTATTGGGGATTTTTTTCTGTTCTTTGTTCTTCTGGTTTAGTGTCCTTTAGCTATAACTTTTGTGATGGTCACTGTATGAGCCAGCAATAACTTTACATATTTTTTTTATTGAATGTTTGTCTGAAGGACGAGGGGCGGATTGAGGGTCAAGAAAATAAATTAATCAGGGAATAAGGAAAGAGAAGAAATTAATAAGAACAGAGCGGCAGTTCAAGTAAAAGAAATAAAGGTAAGGGGCCGAGAAGGGACGGAGTATTAAAGGAAGGAAGACATGGCAACAAAAGAAAGATGGCAGAAGAATGGGAAGTAAAGAAAAAGAAATGAAAGAGAACCAAAGGAAAGAAAGAAAGTCTCCAGTTTTGTGCAGGAGTGCAGTTTCAGCTTCTATAAACCCAGGAGCTCTGAATACTGCTTATTAAGCAGGGACTGTGTGTGTGTGTGTGTGTGTGTGTGTGTGTGTGTGACAGAGTGATATATTGAAACACACCTCTGTGGAACAGCTGCAATGATGAGACAGAGAGTAGGGAGTAAGAGGTGTCGTCTGCCTTACACACACACACACACACACACACACACACACACACACACACACACACACACACACACACACACACACACACACACACACACACACACACACACACACACACACACACACACACACACACAGACACACACACACACACACACACACATTCATGCATACAGACACACAGAGCTGAGCCAAGTCCTTTATTGTATTACTGTGGCCAGCTTGTATCAGAGGCTGAGCGAGAGAAGGAACGAAAGAGTGGAGAGAGAGAGCGAGAGATGAATTTGTTGTGACTGCTCTGGTGCTTTTTATTCCTCTATAGCCTCTTCTCTTCTCTTCTCTTCTCTCATTCGGCCCGACTCATCTGCGTGCATACTTATTACATTACACAGATAACGAGACCAATACAGGGAATAACAGAAATTGAGAAAGACAGACAGAGTTAAAAAGTAAAGGGAAGCTAAAAAAGAAAGGGAGAGAGAGTGCTGGAAATGTGGGGGAAGAAACGCATAGAGAGAAAGAAGAAGAAAGGGAGAGAAATGGAAAGGGGCTGGCAGATAGAAAGAAAGAGCGATTTAATAGATGAATCTGATTTATCTATAATGAAATCAGCTTCAGTCTGTATGGAGGAATGTGCTCCATTCAGTCTTTCTGCTGTTACAGACAAATTTACCCGTTTAATATTCTAAAGATCAGTGTGAGGAGATACATGTCCACCATCCGGGTGCTTAGGAGCACTAACTGGCTAGTCCTACTTTAAATGCAAAGTTAACATTTCTTACCATTTTAGACTCTATCATACTATCATTCGAACAGTTTCAAATTTTGTTACACTTCTTTTCTGCCTTTCTCCATCTATCTTTGGTCCAACTTCAATATATTCTGGTACATGCCACCCTTAAAATTACATTTATCTTCTCCAAATCCACCCAATGGAGGGCAGAGTGTGGCCAACGAAATCACTACAGGGAGTGTGGAGAGTCTTAATCGTAGTTGTAGTTTTGATAATTTTGCATAAAAATGTCTTTCTTCTTCTTTTTAATAGTGCTAAAACTAATCTATTTAACTATTAAATTACCAATTAACAAGCTATTCATCAAGTAAAACTACTTGACATTTATTGGTTTCAGCTTTTAAAAAGGGAAGATTTGCTGCTTTTTCATCTTTTTATCACGGTAAATTAAATATCTGAGTGTTTGGTTAGACTGAACCAATCTTGAAATTTCTCCTTGGCCTCTGGGCCTTTTTCCAAAACACATCTCTCACATTTTATTGGCTAAAAGAGTAATTTAAAAAATGTTCTACAGATAGATTGGTAGTGAAAATCATTAGTTTTTCAGACATACTGTTGAAAGTTACAATCTCGAAGACCTCTGCTACGTTCTCTTAGGCGATAAACAGTAATTGCAGGTGTGTTTGTGGATCTCATTTTCACTTTCTTTTGAACTTTCATCGTCTCTGGTCAATGCTCTTATTTTTGTTTATTTAGCCATAGTAACCGTTAACACCAAGCTATAGGATGGATGATGAAAAACACAAGCTGCTTGGAATTTTTCCCGAGAATGTCGTCACAGACAGTTCGTAATACTACAGAAGGCCATAGGCTCAATCACCATTGTCTTACCCTTTGGCGATGACTAGGCAGACAATGTCATTGTAACTCTGAACTAATACACAGTAGAACAATGTGTTACGATCATGGACCTGGCACTTATAATGAACTGATAATAAAGATAATAAAACATTTCTATTTGTGGTAAAAATCCCCATCAGAAACAAAAATCCGAACCCAAAGTAGGTAAAATATGAATAATCCTTTCCTCTCACCTCCCTGTCTACTGAAGAGCCCTCTGACTCACTGTTCACAATGATCATGTGTGTTTGTGCGTGTGTATCTTATGGATAAATACTTAAAAGACATGGGTGCATTCAATGTTTGTGTGTGTGTGTGTGTGTGTGTGTGTGTGTGTGTGTGTGGGCATGCTCTCGCTCTCCTTCCACCTTTCATGTCTGTCCAGGCATGAAGCAATCCACTCCTCACACACACACTGCCTCAGGCGAACACACACACACACACACACACACACACACACACACACACACACACACACACACACACACACACACACACACACACACACACACACACACACACACACACACACACACACACACACACACACACACACACACACACACACACACACACACACACACACACACACACACACCACATTGCCCATGGCTACATATTCGGTCCAAGGAAGCTGTTTTTTACTCTTCAAGTTGTTTGTTTGAGTGGATTTTATGCCCTTGGCATAACATACACACACACACACACACACACACACACACACACACACACACACACACACACACACACACACACACACACACACACACACACACACACACACACACACACACACACACACACTCACACACACACACACACGCATGCATGCATTCACAAAGATATGTGGAAACACACATGGACATTTTTAGGCCTGATTGTACGGACTTCAACTCCTGTGGGCATGGCATAATAACACACAAACACTCACACACATATACATTTTGTGGTTGCATCTTTTCCTATTGAAGCCGCAGCCATGGTAAGAGGTGCTGTCCAAAACCAGCAGCCAGATCAGTCTAGCTCACCTGCCAGAAACACTATGCTGTCCAATTATTCTGTACAATATGTGTGTTCGTGTGTATGTTTTCTCAAATTGTTTCTGTTGTCATGGCAGACGCTTTTATAGCCGCTTCTGTGTTTTGCTGATGGATGTAGTTTTGTTGTAAATCAAAGGATGGTGCTGCAACTGACTGCTAGTTGATGCTTTTTGCTGTAATATCGTCCAATGATTTGAGGAAATTAAAGTCCATCTCTGGGGTTTTATGGAGTAAATGTTCAGTAAATGGTCCACATTGTGCATCGCCAGGGGATTTGTTTTGTCTGAAAGTGTTGTGATAGCAAAATCCCAGTTTTGAGGACAGAATGGGCTGTTAATGTTGGTAAAGTGGGAAACTGGTTTGGTCCTTTCCTTCATCACATCTGTGTCCTCTCTTTGCCTGTGTCACTATCTGTTTCCCTGTCGCCTTTCCTCGTCCCTCTCTACCCCCCTTCCCCCTCGCCTGCAGGACAGGAGGCAGAGAGGAGTGGACAGTTAAAGGAGATGATCCCTCTCCCTCTCTCCCTCAGTGTCCCTCGCTCTCTCAGCATTACAAAGCCCCTTGTCGACTTTGATTACTTACATTAACGTGAGCAAGAAAAAGACTGCGCTCTGGATTTGCCTGTGTGCGCTATAGAGAAAGGGAGAGTGACAGGGTTTGTGTGTGTGTGTTCGGCCCAGACACAAGTCAACAACCAAACAGAGCAGTGATTGTTTGGGCTGTTGTATAACAACCAATGGTTTTCTTGTGCAACAAACCAGAGAGGAACCAGCATTTTCTGCCTGGCTGTAGTAAGCGATGGCACTGACATGGGGGGAGGAGCAGAAGGAAAGTCAAAGAGTGTGTGTTTTTGTGTGTTGAGTGGTCATGGTGGAAGGGTTGAGTGATCAAGAGGAGGAGGGATGGATAGAAAGATGGACATGGAGAGATAGATGGGATAAATGAAAATGCGGCCAGTCTGTACTTGTTTTCCATTATCAAGGTTCCAAACTGTTCACAGAACAAACACAAACAGCGTTAATTACTTGGCACACATTGCGATGTACGTGCCACAATGGGAGTAGGAGCGTGTGAATGTGTGTGCATGTAAATAAAACAAAAGGAAGAGAAACAAGGATGGAAAGGACAATACTGTGGGAAAGTTGAAAAGATTTGGGCCAACACTCCCACACGGGTGGTAAAAAGCAGCTATATTTGATCCAATGTGAGTGAGTTCATCTTTTTTGATCTATACTTTTGGAGTAACAGTATATATTTTATAGAACATTTAGCAATACAGAAATGTTACAAAATGCACCACAGAGCTGTAAAAATGCGAGCGGAGCAGGACTTTGGATGGAGTGCAGAAAACGTTGGAGCGTCAACTTATCTCCCGCTCCAATTTCACTGCGGTACTGCTCACACCATACTTTCCAGCTGGATGATGGCGGACTTCTGCCGGCGGGTGAGCGTGGGGCTTCATGCACTGGAGGGAGGGTAGGCGCCATTCATCTGATACAGCGAAGGTTTTTTTTTTCTTGGATCGAAGCGGCGAGGAATTTGATTGGAACAGGGTGAAATCTCAGCTATGCGTGGAGTGATATTTAGCGTATGGGCCTGGCTTTGAGCTGGGGAGCGAAGGGAATGAAAAGCTCTGTGACGCAAGAGCGAAAAATTCTCATCCCCACTGGCCTCTACTCACATGCACTGCTTAGGTCATCGGATTTTGATTCGTTTCACAATCACTTTACCTAACCAATTAGGAAATGAACATGAATAAAAATGAAAATGAGAAGGCAAAAATACAGTCAGGTTGTGACCAGAGGTTTATGCAGTTTGTCGTGCTCAAAGCCCAGTGTGCCAATCAAGGGCTTTTTTGGGTCACAAATCCACCATATTGCTTGTGAAAGCACACTTTGCAGTTTGTATCTTGATTGTAGTTCATTGCCACCCTTAGAGAGCATATGACATATGACTGATGATATGACTGTTAACCTCTCTTGTTCTTGCCACTTGCTATCATTCCTGACCTTCGAAAGAGGTTTGTATTCAGGGATGGATGTCTTCAGCTGTAATCACAAGATACCGTGCAATGACATGTAGCACTTCTGAAATGTCATTTTGTAAAACAGTGATCAGGTTCTGCATTAGATCTTGACGTTCGATCTCTTCAGAGGTACGAATGCAAAGAAAAATTTCCCACAAGGGTCAAAAAAGAAAGTATCGTAGTATATTGTTCCTCTCCCGTCAAAAATATTTCTGTAAGGGATCATATTTACAAGCAAAAATGTCTTCATAGAATTTTATTTCTCTCTTAATTTCAGCTGAGAAGAGGGAGAACAGGAATGTATGCAGTTCACAACTGCCAACAGGAGTCTTTGTACAAGTACCATCGGCTTCCTGTGCTGTGTAACTGAAATGTTATGGAAATAATCTATGCTAATGTAAAAAAGTACATGGTGAGCTGACTTGTAGCACTCGCTTTGTGTAGCGTTCGCGTCTGAGTCTTAGGTCAAGAATTGGTGTGTACGCTTCAGTGATCCACGCTTTTATATCTCCTCCCATCAAGTTGACATTAAAGGCGTCTTAGTGTGTCCACTCCCAATAAATCGGTGTCTGATGCCCTAGAGCAATAGGCCAAAGCCCCTCAAAATGTGCACACACTCTCCCCATTAAATGGACATTTCAGCTTTCAGATGGTCAGCTACATGGCCGACATCTGGCATTGTGGAAATACTGTCTTTATCTTAAATACATAAATTCAGTGTAGCGTTCATAGTTTACAAATGTCCGAAGATTTTACAGTGCATAAAATGTTGTCATACATTTATCGTTGTCAAGGGAGAATCCTTGTGTCTCTGAAGTGCTTTTTTTGTTTGTTCAGAGACTCATCCACGCGCTGCTGTCCCCAAATCAATGTTCAGGCTTTCTGTCAAGGTCAGGAAAGAGCTGCTTACAGGAGACAGTGTTTGCTGTCAGTCGAAGTAAAAGTGACGGTGATATTAATACAGCGCTGACAAGGTACAAGAGCATCTACTAACTGTAGAGAAGGTCTATTCTTTTTTCATACCACAAAGCTGATGTAGTAAGGGGATTCCAGGGAGCTCTGTAAATTACCAGAAGAATTTTGCATTAACTATCCAAGCAAAAACTCTTGCTTCAGCTGCAGCTTCTTCAATGTGAAGATTTGCAGCTTTTCTCCGTTTTCTATCATTGTAAATTTAAAATGTGTGGTTTTCTTACTTTTGGACAGACATAGCAAGCCATTCAATGTAATGAGGATTTTTACTTTTTGAATTTCTTTCCCTGGACTGCATTGGCAATCAAAAAAAGGCCACGTCATTCTGCTCTGACATCCAAGGCCTCAGAGTTTTTCTTTAAAAAAGCTGACAAGGTTTCAATGACCCAGAGTTCGTGGTGTTCACTCAACATCACTCACAAGTGCTCTGCACCCAACAACTGAAAGACAGGCCAATGGTCATTGTCTGGTGCTGCTGACTGTGTGTGTGTGTACCAGCAACCCTCCAGTCATGTCTCTGACCATTACCCCTCAAACTAGCTCATATATTCATCTATTGATGTAGAAACAAAGAGAAGGGACACATTTAACAATAGTGTCTGGTGTGTGTGTAATAGTGTGGGTAAGCCTGAGGCAGTGCTCTGTAACCTGAATATGAGTCAGAAACCGGTTCAACTCATTTTCTGCTCAGAGCTTTGCCATTTAACAATGGAGAAACACACACACACACACATGCACGCACACACACACACACACACACACACACACACACACACACACACACACACACACACACACACACACACACACACACAAAAGACCACTCCCCTGTAGGTAACCTGCCTCTCTTTCCCCATGAGCCCCTCCTTAGCTCCAACACACACACACAAACACACACACACACACACACACACACACACACACACACACACACACACACACACACACACACACACACACACACACACACACACACACACACACACACACACACATAAGCTTGTATGACTAGATTTGGGTGAATTATTGAATCAAGGTGAATTAAAAAAATTTGCTTAAAAGGCTTGTTTTTCAAATTAGTCCCATCCAAAACATCTGTAATTTCCCTCATCATTAAAGTCTCACAAGCACATTACATGACAGTAATGTTTCTGTAAGAAATATGCTCACTCACTCACATACAGTATTTCCCTATTGTAAAGTGTTATAACAGCTGTCCTCGGGCCAGTTACAGCTATTGTAAAGAGACGACAACTCCCTAAACTCATTTAACACACACACACACACAAATGCCATTGAACCTAGAGGCAGGTCTCTGTAGCACTTACTTTGCCCTCTCTTTTCTCTCTCTCTCTCCCTCTCTCTCTTTTCTCTCCCCTTGATCTCTCTTTCTCTTTCTCTTTCTTTCTCTCCCTCTGTCACCGTCTGTCTCTCTCTTTCTGTCTTGCATCTCTTTTTACAGCCCATAAGTGACGTTTGACCACATTTAACAGCTGAAGGTGAAAACATACACAGTCACACTCATGCACACTCTGCAGTATGTGCTTTCTCCAGTCTCCAGGCTAGTGTGTCTGAACGTGTGATTGTGACGGAGGGAGGGGGGAACAGACAGAGGAGAAAGTAGAAGTGTCCACATTCCTAAACTTTCTCTTTTGTTGTGCTTTGAAGAATAGCTGCAATTAAAACATGACATGCTATATATTTTCATCACTATACAAACATCTGGTTAATTACAAACTGAGGAAGACTGGTTTCTGGCACTGCGCACCTCACTACTGGAGTGAACAGCTAACTAAACAAAAGCTAGAGACACTTATTCCTCTGGGATTTTTTTCTTTAATTAGTGTCTATGCTGATGATTATTTTGTGTGACTAACCCATCTTGTTGTGATCTTATCAATATAGCATGTACTGTAATTTGTTGTCATGTCTTTCTGCAAAATATATACTGATCTTAAATGAAGAATAAATACATAAATAAAGCCTAACTAACTAATCAGCATACTCAAAAAATAACAAAAAAGCACAAGCCATCAGATGATCAGTTGGGATGTAAACAAGCCCACCGTTTAAGCTTAAATCTTAAATCTAACCTCTTGTATATAAATGTGAATAACTGTAAATGTAATATAACTTTCTGTGCAGTGTCCAGTTTTTCTACTAAACACTGCTTTGATAAAGTTTGACAGAGGAGAGAGGACTAAAACAATTTCCTTAGCAATGTTCATGTCTTTCCTGATGTCAGAAATTACCTTTATAAGAGCAATTATTATTTTTACTGATGGGAATTATGGCCCAAACCAGTTTGCATTAGCCATAATTCCCCCTTCCATATACACCCGTCTTTGGATGTAAACCCACCGACCACAGTGCAAACATATCTGTAAATATTATCTGATGTTGTTTAAATTTGTACACATGATCTTGGCTCTTGTGACATACAGCTGCGGTCTTTATTCACGCCTGTCAACATTGCAGACATAGTTTTTACCCTCAGCACAGCCACCATGATGACAGGCCAACAGAAATGTGTAATGCATGTTTAGCTCCGCAGACAGTCTCAGAAGTAGGTGCTTTGGTAGTTGTCTGGCCTGCTAGCATGTTATTCCCACTTGTGTGTGATTCCCTTTGTTTGGGTCTCTGTGGTTCCACCGCTGTGTAATGTGCTCTTTTTTTCTGTGCTGGCAGTGAAAAGTAAACTTCCTCCAGGACAGTAAACGCTATCGTTAGGTATCTTTTGTTGTTCGACAGAACTGTGTCACAACCACAGATGAAAGAGCTTCTTTGACATATTTTTTTATTTGAGTTTTTTTTTTCTTATTTGATTGTTATTGGTTTCAGAAGTCCCAGAAACATTTTCCAATTGTTATTTTAGGCGCTTTTTTCTTCTTTGATGATAGATGTTTTAGAGGCTTTTTTTATGTGTGTATTTGTTTGCCTCTTTTTTCTCTCTTCGTCTCTGTCGGCCTCTCCAGTATTATTAGTGCTGTTTCAGGTTGTTCTTTGTGTGTCGGTGTGGAGAAGTTCTTTTTGTCTGACAGGCCGAACAACAGAAGTGCTTCTGCTGCACAAACGCAGCATAGACTAAATCCAACCCGCCAGTCGGTCAGTCAGTAAATCAGTCAGCCAGCCTTTGAGCCAGTTTGCTGGACAATTGGAGACGTCAGCCAGGCGGTTCAGTGTGTCACCAGCCTCTGTGCTGACTTGCTAAGCTAGATGCTTCAGACTTAACCTGCTTATGGCTCCTGGGTGGGATTTTTTTTCCTTTACTAACTCAAGTTTCCTCCTCTTCTCACTTCTCCGGCTCTTCCGTCCCTCTTCTTCCCTCTGTTTACCTTTTTGTTTTTTGTAGATGTTCCTCTTCCCTTCTCCATCTGGCCACACTTACCTTACCGTGTGTGTGTGTGTGTGTGTGTGTGTGTGTGTGTGTGTGTGTGTGTGTGTATTTGTGTGTGTATGTGTATGTGTAAGTGTGTGTATGACGCGCGCGTGTGTCTGTGGGGGTTGGTGTTTAATGTGTGTTTGTTCTGCTCTTATCTCATCCACACCAGACCTGCTTTTCAGTCCAAAACCTCAGCTGTGCCCTGATTGGCTCAGAAACAAACTGCCTCTTGTCTGCTCTCTTATTGGCTCATTCAAATACAATGGATCAAGCATTATTTGATTGTATTCTCCTGGTAATTTATCAGTTAGTTATCAGGAGAACGTGATGAATGGTTTAGTGTCACAGTGTAATGCAGATGCTGGCTCCTGTGGCATGTGGGTACACACAGGTGTGGGTCTCGTTGCTCCGCCCAAAGGCAACCCACCAATGCTAGCAATCATTCTGACCCCATTCTGTCCAATATTGATCCCTTTACAGTCCTGGCCTCTTTTGTATATCTCAATGGGACTTGTCTATCTAGCCTCATTCACATTGTGTGCGTCTACAGCCCTTTACAGTAAAACCTGGAAGTGTCTCTCATCTTATGACTTTCAGATCACTCACATGATGCTAAGGTGCTTGGCAAAGAGATCTGATCTATAAATTATTAACTGATTTCTAGATTTCTTCCCACTGTGAGTCATAATAAGGTTTGGTGTAGTGAGTCAGCCAGTCAGCATTTTTGAGGTCAAGTGTGCGCTGAAGGGTAGAGAGAAGCAGCCAGTTGAGACTTGTTTGGAGATTTTTACTTTAAAGAAAATACCAGCTGTGCTCTCCGTTCTGAGCCGACCTGAGTGCCGTCTAAGGGCCCAATAATTACTCCCCGCTGACTCATTCGGAATGACACACACTGTCACAGGATCTGATTGTGTTGATGGTTTATATCCTTTCAGTGACGTTTTAAGCTACCAATGTCTAGAGTCATCTTAAGACTTAATTGCCAGCCATAAAACATTTCTGTCTGTTTCACAGTTCATCTCTTGTTACTACAGAAAAGCAAAGAAGAGTTGCCTGTCAAGTTTGACAAAATGGGGGGGAACCTCAGGTACCAAACTGTATTGTAATCCACACTGAAAGAGACAGAAAGAAAAGAGTGGACAGGGGAGAAAGTAAACAGAGGAGTGGGTGTGGGGAGAGGTAAATGGGTGAACAAACACACACAAAGAGGAGGGGATGGCTCAACTTTCCTGAGAACAAGTGAAATCTGACTCCCTCTAGGGTTTATGGGTAAACTCATTCTCAGACAGCGAGGAGGAGGGAGGGAGGCAAAGGAAAGGAGGGTAGGATTTCCCAATTTTTTCTATGGAAGACAAGCTCGCCCCTCTGTCTCTCTATCATTTGCACCTCCTTCTCCTGTCCTCTCTTCTCCAAGCCTTATCTGCCAGTTAGTCAGTGAGTCAGTCTGCATGTGAAGTTTCCTTAAATGTCAGTATTTGAATAGTAATAGAGATTAACGATAGAGAGATAGATACAGAGTGTAAGAGGGAGAGAGAGAAAGCACAGGAGAGAGGTGAATGTCATAAAGATAGAGTCTATGAAAGGTTTCGACCCCCTGCTAACAGTGCTAACAGCACTAACAGCGCTAACAGCTATCTCTAGACAGACAGACACACGCACAGTATACTGATTAAAGTGGCCAGAAGAATAAAAAGAAAGTTATGGAGAAAGGAGATATTCCTATTGAGGTGCGATGTATTTAGGGCTTACGTGTCATGCTGACCGTCAACAGGTCACTTACTGTAGATTGTTTAATTATGTCACTACCATGAGGAATTTAGAGCTTCATACAGTAGTGATGCTAATACAGTAAGAGAACTTGATACTGCGTTTGAGGCACAGCCCCGTTCTTTTCTATGACAGTTGCTCAGTGCCTCATGAAGCCAAAAAAAGACCTAAAAATACCTAGATGATCGGCACTTCTTCTGCCATACTTTCGCACTGTTGGGCCTATAGAGCAAGCGCACGAGAGACTTCTCTGGATTGAGCCGGCTACTTCCGGTTTAGCGCTCCGGCTAACTTGAATGGGAATTAAATTATTTAATCATGTGACTCTTCTAGATTTCATGTCTCTTTCCACGTAAGGCAATGGGAAAAAGTAGTGTTGGGCTCAGTGGCATCACGTGATCGTGGAAAGAGTGAAAGACACTCTTATTATTATTATTCAGACTAAACCTTTTAAATGATAAGGGACATAACCAAATACTTTGCTCAAAAAAAGCGCTGCTGTAGCATCAAAAGACGGTTCCTCTCAGCTCAGTTCCCGTTCCCATTGTGTTGTGTGACAGTGATACCGTGATGACTGGTCATTAGTAAGTCGTTCACGCCTCATTGTCTGCTGGTGGTGCTTTTTGTTTGCGGCTGTCCAAGCAGAGATGTGTTTTCAGGTACTATATTCAACTTACTTTGTCTTACAACAGCAATAAGAGCCTCAGTCAACATCAAAAGTCCACGTAGTCACAATTTAACAAAGAAAGCACTTAAAATACAGAGAGCGAGCTAATTGTTGGCAACAGCATTTTAAAGCAACAGTCAGTAAATAATGTTTTATTGTTAAAAATAAATATAAAATAAAATAAAATTTTCATCCAGATTGGTCAATGAAACGCCAACATGCAGGGATGGAGGTCTTTCATACGAAAGCGTGTGAGACCAAATCATCAGTTTGTGGCAAATAATGTGGCGCTTGAAAACTGCTTGAGTTTTGTATTTGAATTGAAAAGCGGCATTAACCCCAAGAGAGGAGCGGGTGAGGGGAGAAGATAGTCAGGGATGGAAGGACAGAAAGGCTCCTCACAGAAGGAAACACACAATTCTGTTTTACTGTTACTGTCAATGGAAACTCCTGAATCAGCTGAACACACACACACACACACACACACACACACACACACACACACACACACACACACACACACACACACACACACACACACACACACACACACACACACACACACACACGTCTCAGATTCAATTACAGCATTGTGAGATGAAGGAGAAATTCTTCTGCCTTCAGCACTTCCAATTAAACTACCACTCTGAGTGTGGGAGCGTGCACGCACGAATGTCACTGTGTGTGTGTGTGTGTGTGTGTGTGACACAGTGTGCATGTGTTTGTGTGTTGCTGAGTTGCTGTGTAAGTCGTGTGTATTTGGGTGTGTGATTGCGCGTGCCAGTGTGTATGTTTAACAGGCGAGGTGTGTGTATATGGGTCTCGGCTTTGATGGCGTCGCGCTGCGCTGCAAGGGCTACTGAAGCATGACGAGTGAGAGTTTGTGTGTGTGTGTGTGTGTCAGCCTCTCTGATGTCACCTTGTATCATTTCAGGCTAATTTCACCTATTCTCAGAGAGGGAGAGAGAGAACAAAAAACAGAGACGACACAGAGAAAGTAAATGATAAGGTACAACTTTATTAGTGTCCTTGAGGCGGTCAGGGCCACTCAGTGATTCACACACACTGATTTAAAACAACAAAGACAGCAACAGGAATTGAATACACCGCAGTACAGAGCAATGTCAAGAGAGCATCATAAAGGGATAGGGTATAATAATATAATACAGGATGATGAAGTAAAGTGATACCGTACCATCATGTGCGCATGAATTCCTTCCCTAAGTTTCATTCTCTACTTAAGCCTTCTTCATGCGTCTGAGCCAAGAACTAAGCTCGTCGTGGTGATTCACTGGTATGAAATGTCCCACAAAGCCAAATATGATTAGAAATCCGGGTCAGCAAACATAATTATTAACTGGACTCTGCCAATATTTTAATGAATTTGAGGAACACAGTATTATTGGTGGTTGGAATTGGATTTTAATGATGTAAATGTAATTATTGTCCTTGGAAAATCTTTCAAAATGTTTGCAAAATGGAACTTCTTTTTCTCTTCTCTTCTCTTCTCTTCTCTTCTCTTCTCTTCTCTTCTCTTCTCTTCTCTTCTCTTCTCTTCACTTCTCTTCTCTTCTCTTCTCCTTCTTCTTTTCTCTTCTCTTCTCTTCTCTTCTCTTCTCTTCTCTTCTCTTCTCTTGTTGCATAATTGTAACTTAATAGATTTTGATCCTCATTGAACTTATAATTAATGCAGAAAATGATAGATAAAATACATAAATATAATAAAGTTAATCAACAGGCTTGGAGTGATCTCCCCGAAAATGAATTTATTTTACTGCCTCTCTGTTTCCCCCACTCCTTTTCTTTGCACTCTCTTACTCATCCTGTCTTATCTGCTCTCTAGTGATAATATCTCTGCCTGCAGATTGAAACAGAGCTCTGCTGATAGTACTAGACACAGTCAGAAAGAGGGAGAGAGAGTATTTACTGTACCTACATTAGAGAAAAAATGTGTATTTTTTTGACTGCGGGGGCTTGAGATTGCGTTTGTGCTCCTTCAGATTCCAGATCAGATTGAAGCTGTTTGGCCTCAAAAAGATGTGGTGATGTAACGGTCACCTGATTTGCGCAAATATATGGTTCAGTGTGAAACATCATACAGGAATTAAATTTATATGACTTCCCAGACATCCAAACTGAGAGATTTTTCCAGGGAATGACACCACAGATCATCATTTGTGCCTGAGGCTCAGTCACAATTGTTACCTCAGTCGGCTAATAAATAGTAAACAGACAGTTATTAAAATAAAAAATGTTCATGTTTTTTACCACTTCAGAACTTATAAACGTGATTTCTTCCGACTGGAGGTCTCTTGACTTGAAATATTGAGGCAATAGACTTTACAAAGTTCATTCAGCACGTTATTGCATGTGATGATATGTCATAGTTGTTTATTTTCAATCGTCCTCACATGTAGCCTTAGTACAAACCTTGGTACAAAGTAGCTCCAACAGTAGAGTTTTTGCATTTTCAAAACTCAACGTTAAACTGATTATTCAACCCAAGTTCAGTCTACTCACATTTGTACGGCAGCTTATTAACTGAGGTTTTTTTAAGTTGTACCAGCTTAAATGATTATTGGTGAACATGGACAGTGAAAGAAAGATTTCTTGAATATGCAGACTCTCTGGTGTCATAAAAGTTATGCTGACATGGTCTCAATTCAATGACCTTCCATATCTTTGATATCTCATCTGCATGTCTTTCATGCAGAACTATGTGACCTTATATCTGTCAGATTGGATGCCTTTTCTTCATTTCCATCCAGGAAGGACACTCCAGCATACAGATAATAAATGTAGTTTAACTCAAGAATTTGTTTTCTTAAACAGCACCACTCACTGTACAGCAGAACCAACATAAATCCCTCATTTATTTTTTTACAGATTTATTTGCTCTGATACTATTTTGCCATTGTATAATTTTCAAATTCATAGGACTAATTACTTTGGCTGTTTTCCTTACATTGACTCACCATCATAAATAAAACATAGGTTATAGTATTGAGTTTACAAAATATAAAGTCCTTAAATAGCAGATGTGTGTGCCTTTTGCAGGAATGAAACCTAATATTCAACGGCATTGAAGATCCTAGATGTGCTCACACGAGACAATGTCAAAGCATTAGGTGTATAAAGATACACCGATGCGAATCAGAAACCGATTTTAACGCTAAAGATGCGACTTAAGCATCTGTTGGACCCGTGGTCGGGTGAAAATGTGCCATGAACCGGTCTATGGCCTGATTATGAATTTTTTTTCATCTGCCTTAGCCGATGACCGATATGGACTTCTAATTTTCTTGAGCAGATATTTGGAGCCGATTCTACTATTCCCCCCTGAATTTACATCATACAAATTACACAATCATGATAACAAATGTAACTATTATGTTTTTTTAAAAAAGGAACTTTTATTGAACTTGAAAAGGCATCTCCATCAACACGGAGCTGCCTGTACGTCTGTAAATAATGCCAAAGTCTTAAGTAAATCACAGCATTTATGTTCTGTTTTTTTGCTCAGGACCTAAGAACTTACTGTGTAGTTGAAATGAATGGCTTTTGTGACATGGTGAATACCTTAGAGGTGGGGTTTTTACATACAGTAGGTTAGGGCTATTTGGTCTACATGTGTCAGTTGGAATAGTAATAAACACAATGACATGTCTTTCTGAAATTATACATTTTTCTTCCATTTTCTTCCCATCCCATGCCAGTTGGATCGGAATGCTGGATCGGCCTCATTCAGCCGATGTCCGATCCAGCCAATTAGTCAATATCAGAGCCGATATCGATCCGGGTATCGGATTGGTGCATCTCTAGCCATAATGTAAAGTAACAAAAACGTGCTACACTGATGCGATTCTCTGATGTTGCGTTCTTCTTTATTTACAGTGCCAAATCACAACAAACATTATCTCAGGACACTTTACAGAGTAGGTATAGACCACCCCCATGACTTATTTATGATTTACATAGAACCAAAAATTCCCTTTAACAGGCAGGAACGTCGAACAGACCCAGCTCTATGGAGGACGGCCATAGAGCAGGAGTGTTTTGCACAAGGGCACACGTTTTGACTTAGCTTGCATAGATTTGATAATGAGCCAATCAGCCTTAGTTTAAATGGAGTTTCTTTGTCAAAATAGATTTTCTAGAATTAGAAAAAAGCACCTTGGATCTCCATTTGATTTAAACATGTCCCAGGGACTTCTATCTGAGCAGACTATAGCTGTTAGATCTGATTTAATACTGCCTATTCTGCAGATCGGTTAGATCACATTGGAGAAAAGGAAAGGTAATCAAACTAGCTATTGTTATACATTCATGCAGTGTTGCCAACTAATAATCTTGATCTATGCTAATAACTGAAGATTGTGGTCTTCCTTTTTCCCAGCGCCCCCCTGGGGGCTGTCTGCACCCATGTTTCAGATCAGTTTGAGTGAAAGCACTTTTTCTTTGACTCAGCTCCTGAAGGTGGAGGTCAATGCATATCACCACAAAATGAGTCTGAGTGACGGTGGCAGATGTTGTGTCTGATGGCATTCAACAATCTTTGAGAAAAGACTGCGGCTGTCCTGTGTCAGTGTGTGTGTGTGTGTGTGTGTGTGTGTGTGTGTGTGTGTGTGTGTTAGTATGTGTGGGCGTGTGCGCGCGCGCGATTGTGCCGCTCCTCTCTCTGCCCTTGAGCCTTTATCAAGTCCTTCTAATTATTTTATAATGCAAATGAATCGCCATTATTTCATTAGCGAGGCAGCCAATCACAGAAGCTGATTAGGAAGTGATTAGCATGCAGACGGTTTTTCTCTCTCTCTGTGTCCTTGTGAGTGGAGGGGAGGGGGGGCAATAATGGCCCATCTGGACACACACTTTTGCATATAGTTGGAAAAATGTTATCGGGATTTGTTATAAAATATACTACAGTTAACACACGCAGACAGACAGTACACATACACCGTATTTCTGGAACAAAAAAATTGGTTATAATCGCCATCTTTATAATAACAATGGATCAGATGACTATGTGTAATGTGAGAAGGGTTTGTCATAATGACAAAACCGCAGAAGATTATTCTACAGAGCGATTTAGACTTTCAGCTCATTGTTCTGGTGTTACAGCAATTTTACTATTTTGGTTCAGTCTGACTGCCCTCGTAGAGTTGTTTTCAGCCACAGTAGGAGGCTGTTTTCAGCCAAAAAAGCTCTACCATCCCAGCACCTAACAGCCTAGCTCTTGAACATAGTGGAGCATTTACCAGCTAAAAAAATCCCCAAAACAGACCTAAAAGGAGAGGGAATATGTGAAAATGTGATTCATTAGGTCACCTTAAACGCATTTTCAAATGAATGCCAGTGTTGTTCTGTGTCTGCTGGATGTTGTTGCTAAAAAGTTTGTCAAACTTAAAGAGTTATACTATGTCAGTGTTTTTTTTACAGCCTGTTTCTGCTGCCCTTAAGAATCCAAAAAGTCACTACAAGTTCAATGTCAGTGTGTATCAAGGCTTAGCAAATGCAAAGTAGACGTCAGTGATTGTTAGAATTGGATTATTTATGTTTAAGTATTAATGAAACAGTCATGGATTAATACTAGATAGAACTCCTTATAACAGTTGGGTAAGACATGGCTCGTCGTCACTGAGGCTTTTTTCCAGCAGAGGTAAAATAATAGTTCAAGGTCTGCTCTTCTCATTACTGGCAACTGTGATTAACTGTCAGATGCATGTGTCTGTTGATGTGTCTGTTGACGTGTGTGTGTGTGTGTGTGTGTGTGTGTGTGTGTGTGTGTGTGTGTGTGTGTGTGTGTTTAAGTTGGCAGGACATTGAGGAAAGGGAGAAGTGAGAATGTGGGCGAGCTGGTGTGAGGTTTGTCTGTGTGTGTGCAGACAGTTTCACACATTTGGTTTCTGTAGACCCCCTTCTCTTTTAGCATACACACATATATGGACACACAGCTACTTTGTTTAGCATATTTGCAGCTGAAAGCAGCGTGAATGTCTATCAGAGGTGTGCAGGTGAGGAAAGAGGAATGCTTTACGAGTGAGAAATGTTCTTTGAAACCAGTCAGTAAAGCGGAATTCTAAAACAAGGACATGATTTTCTTCACTGCTAAGCCAAGGCAAAACACCTCTACTACGACGACACTATATCAGAGCTGTGTGTGTGTGTGTGTGTGTGTGTGTGTGTGTGTGTGTGTGTGTGTGTGTGTGTGTGTGTGTGTGCAGTTTAAATCCCAAAGCACATTTTAAACACGGTGGGTTTAAATCCAATTTCGCTGTACACTGTATACTCCTTTCAGAAGCAGAGATTTCAGAGAAAAAGCTTTAAACTGAATTGAGCTTCTTCTATAGTTAAGCAAGGTTAAACAAGGTCAAACAAATGCTGTAACATATAAACTAAGGGTAAGTACTTCTGCAATGTACAAACTGAGGACTCAGAGCTCATCACATAAAGAGAACACACTTAACTTCTAAGGCTTCATACTAAAGTAATACTCACACATTTTATTTTCCATTAGCAGCATTGAGCACTCCAGTCAATGAGAAACTGATAAATTATATTTTATCTTTTTACTTTTACCTGTATTAAAAAAATAAAATTACATATTAAATAAACTTAAAACTAACATGAATTTCCCTTAAAGCGTTATTCCGGTGTAAACTGGTGAATTTTTTGGCAAATTCAGTCATCAAAAAAGCCATTGAGACAATTTTTTTTTTGTGTATAAACTATTAATGGAGAAATCCGGAGAGTTGCTACAATAACGGCAGTTACCTGCAGTTAACTAACACTAAATAGCTCGGGGAAGCACGGCGAAGGAATTAAACAGCTTTTTTAACCACTAATATTGCTCAAAATAACACCAGACCTCTGCAGTAGCATGATAAGAGTCCCTACACATTAACAGAAGCACCAACAGCATAGTTAGTGAACTGGGAATTTATTAAAATAGTGTTTTTAAAGACTTACCTGGTGGCCGGTACCAGCTTGTCTCATAGTAAAGTCCATTCAGGTAGATTAGCAATTGCAATCCAATCCAAAAGGAAGGAGCCCATTGGTGCTTTGTTTTATGTGTAAGGACTCTTATCATGCTACTGCAGAGGTTTGGTGTTATTTTGAGCAATATTAGTGGTTAAAAAAGCAGTTTTAATGCCTTCACGTGCTGCCCCGAGCTAATCAGTGTTAGCCACGTCCGGCTGTTAGAAACCCTACCTGATTTCTCCGTTAATCCTTCATACATGGAAAAAAGTTGTCTTGATGGTTTATTTGATGATCGGATTTGCCGGAAAAAGACCCTAGGATGATTTTACACTGGAATTACGCTTTAACTGTTGCTGTGACATTGACCTTCCCTGTAGTGGGATTGTAATTTAATTAGTCACTTTGCTTTAAATGCCCACCACCTATTCAGTACCAGATTTACAGTAAACGGCAGTGCTTGAGTTAACCTTATACATAGTGTAATAATGCACGTTAGCACTCAAATCATAACTTGTCTGACAAGAAGAAACTTTAACTTTCAAAATGGATAAAGAAGACATTAGGAATACAATCGGTCAATCAAATCATCGATTGCAAACTAAACAAATCATATAGCAGTTATTTTAAACATTCCCTGCCCGCTAATTCAACTGGAACATCATATTAATGAATGATTGAGCCTTTTGTGAGTCACTTGGGAACAAAGACACACAGTTTAGTTTAAGCAAAGCTCTACTCACAACCCAACTCCCACTTTGTTGTTAATTAAGGAACGTGTTATTGCACAAAGTTACCCTTTCGGTTGGTAACAGAAAACATACGTCCTTGCTTATGATGTAGAGTTACACACTTCTGCTCTTTTAACCCATGCAGGGAGAGCTACCTGACATCAAGATGTAAACTGACACACACACTGTGGGAGACAGCAAGTCATGGAGTTTTACACACACACACACACACACACACACACACACACACACACACACACACACACACACACACACACACACACACACACACACACACACACACACACACACACACACACACACACACACACACACACACACACACACACACACACACACACACACACACACAAACGGCAGCAATTTAGAAACATCAGTTGAATTAGATTCTGTACATCCCATCTGATTTCATAATAGAATAGTTTGGAGTAGACAAATGTGTGTTGTCGTGTTGTACTCTGTGCCCTCTACATGTCCCAGCATATTTCGCATTATGACTGGAGGTAACTTGCTGTGACAAAGACTTAATTATATTGAATGGGAGTTGCACGAAGAGAGGCTAGTTTATAGAATGATGCCGAGAGGAATGCGATCCAGTGCATTTCTGTGGCTGTGAGTCACAGCCCACCATACAGCCGGCAGCCGAGGACAGTCGCTTAGTTTGATGTTAACTTGTTTCTCCTCCAGCGGCGGCTGTCACCTCTTGGTATCCCTCTGTAGCGGGAGCTCAGATCAGTGGGGTTTCTGAGGGCCTGTCGTTCTGCTCTCCATCACGGTCGCCGCAGCGCGCTCTAGGACACAGGTAGCAAAGCTGCAGTACAAACTGAATTCTGGAAGATTTATGTTGCCGGCAGTGCTGGCTGATGATAGTGCTTCATGGTGGCTTGCTCTTGTACACCTTCAGTTTCTTAGTGGTTGTGGATATAATATAAACAGGCCTTCTGTGCATCTGGGCATTGAGGTTTACTAACGGTGCAACAAGAAAGTTCCATAATTTCAAGGAAAAATATATATACAAGAGTGTCTAATCTAGCTTTTTTCTTTGCAAGTTTAATGTGACCAACAAGTTCATTAATGAAATGTCTTTTTAACTATGCAGGTTTCTGTGTTTATTTCTGTATTGACGTTGAACTGGGCTTTAGCCTAGAGCTGGGCAATAAATCACTATAGTATTGATATTGTGATAAACGATTCAGTATTATCTTGAGTTAGTTTTTTTTAAGTAGAGCTGAAACGATTAGTTGCACGGGTCGATTTACAAATGGTGTCATATTGATATTTATTTTATTTTATTTACTTATTTCTTCCCTTCTAAAATGTATTAGTCAAGTTCTACTGCTATAATAGTATATAAGGAAGACTATTATTATAGTATCTTTTTTGGTCAATGTCAAGAAGGGCACAGAGGACACATATCTGTGACCACAAACTACCAGTGACTTGAATCAGATGGCACTGTGGCTTTTCTTAGCCATATCTCTTCTAGCCATTTTATTAACACAAACCGTACACCACTCTTAGGTCAATGAATCAGATAGCTTGCAGTAGCAGGCGTGTTATTTCTATCAGCTATATAGCCGGTACAAGCCACGTATCATTGCAAGTTGATTGTTCCATCTAGCCGTCGGGGACAAGTGGCGTCTCTCTGTATTAGTTCACCTCCCTGTTTAGGCGGAGCCACAGGCGTCCAGCTCACACATGGTTGTCCTGAGGCTGTGATGATGGGCTCAGATGATCAGCTGAAGGCCCTGATGGTTGAGTCAGAGGTGATCCTGACTGGCCTTGAGTGATGGCTGTTGGAACTCAGACTCCCGGTGGTTTGTTAATGAGCTGAGACACAGACATGAGAAACAGAAAAACAACACACAGGAACAGTTTTACGGAATAAGACAAGGGAGGAATTCATGTTGTAAAATAATAATAATTCTATTTGGTCAATTAAATCACTGATGCTATGAGGTGAACTAAATGTCATTTTGTGTTCTCTTTGCAGGGAGCTGTACGTTTGATGAGGGCTTCGCTCAGTGTGATTACCAGCAAGATCCCTATGATGACTTTGACTGGACGCACATCAACACCCAGGAAGTGCCATACGTCTCACCAGACCTGCCACAAGGTGAGACTTGATTTCCTTACTCCTGTCTCTATTATCCACTTATTCAACCCCTCAGTATTGGGGGGAGGGTGAGGGGAGGGGGGGGGGGCATCCACACGAGGACGCGCTTTCCTGTAACCTCACATTTTTAGTGTCGGTTTGGCCATCCACATGTATTTTTTGTAACCAGGTCCGAGAGATAGATCGCATAATTTGTTAACGATGCAGTCATCTCCCCACCTCGGACCACTAACCCCGTGGCGTCACATAACAACAACAGTGCTGAGGAGAGAGACACGGACCCATAGACTGTGCTTTACACTGAGCGACATGCATGTGAATGAATTAGGCCGACCATATATTTCTCCCTTTTCCCTGATGGTCTGAATAAGTTGCTAAATTGGTCGCTAGTAGCATTTTAGACATAAAGCTGCCAAGAAGGTCACAAAACGTAGTGACACAGTGCCCGCCTGTGAGGGCTTTGGGAAGGGGAAGGGGCTCACAGCAGCACCCGCTGCTCGTTGAAGACAGATTGATTCGTGCATCAGAGTCCAAAACACCACCAAAGTCTCCAATAACACCAGAAACAGTCGACAGATTTCTCTGTAGGATGGAGGAGGATTTGGGAAGTCGGTGTTTGTATTATGATTCTACACAACAGCGTCTCTCTCTCTCTTCTTCTCTGTGTTGGTGTATTTCTGTGGCAGTTACAGTGCCACATCCAGGCCTGGCTTGTGTATTACAGCGTTTTTAGCTGGTTTAACTTGTTTTGTTCCTTTCTGTATGTAGGGTTTTAAATGCAGGACTGCTACTTGTAATATAGTATTTTTTTACATTGTTGCAATATATTAGTAAAGGATCTGAATACTTGTTCCGTCATTGACACCTCGTCCTCTTCTGTGTCCCATCCACATTTCCTCTCTCTCTTCTCTTTTCCAAGACACCCTCTCCTCTTTAATCAGTTGTTTTTTTTCTCTGTGGTGATGATGAAGGGGAAATTAAATCTTTCTGCCTCAGGGCTGAGGGTCTAATTAACAGAATATGAGGTCATTAATCAACAGCAGTGAACAGGGAAGGTTGCCTACTTTACAATCTTAAAAGCAAAATGTTATAACAATAACCATCTATGCAATGTTGAGATAGTATTACAAAATTAAAACCACAGAATAAAAATGTTGACTGATGCGTGAACAATGGCGTTAACCACAGTGACAGTGACGTAACCCTGTTAAAATGTGACCACAAACGTGCTTTAGTTTGTTCATATTGTGTCTTCTCTCCGTCCATTTCCTTACATCTCCTTTTTCTCCTTTCTTCTCCCCCCTTTCCTTTCCTCTCCTCTCAATTTCTCTCTTTTCCTCATATAGTTTCCTCTTTTCTCTTTCCTTCCCTACCTGTCCTCTAGTCTCATTTTGTCTCCTTTCCTCTCCTATGGTATCCTCTCCTTTCCTTTTCATAGTTTCCTTAGTTCTCCTCTTGTCTCCTTTCACCTTTGTTCCTCCTCTCCTCTCCTCTCCTCTCCTTTCCTCTCTTCTCCTCTCCTCTCCTTTCCTCTGTTATGTCAGATTACGACTATGTTGCCATGACAATGTAATGCCGTTATTTATCTCTCATGCTTATAATCATGACAACCCAGGCTTGCTGACATTTAGATAAAGGTTCAGTTCAACACAAGCTCTTTCTGATTTTCTCCCAAAATATGTGTGTGTACGTGCTGTCTGGTGCATGTGGTCTAGCATATAATACAAGAGTGGGGTGCCTTGCCCAATGTTACAGTGCCAACATCTAACATTTAGTAATATTAATATAAAGTGGTGACACTAGATGAGAAGGTAGAATTGGCAGCTTGAGGAGGTTAAATACCTTGCTCAAAAGCGCAAAAGTAATGCCTGGAATTAGCATAGCATTAACTCCTGTTGGGGCACAAGGATGGCAGGGAGATGTGGGATGCGGAAGGGGGGTTCAGAGCGTTGCCTAAAGGTAAGAGAGTATGAACTGACATTTGATGTGTTAATAATGCCAGCAGGGTGTTGGGCAGCAGTGCTGTGGATGGAAAACGAGTTTGCCAGAGGGGATTGCAGATACAACACTTGGCTAGGTTTTGTATTTGGAAGAAGTAGCAGGGAATCGAGTGAGTGGTTGAGTTGGTAGTTTAAATGCCTTGCCCAGGGACACATAATGTCTATTATTAGAATTGTTGTTTTGTCAGGCAATCCTAGCCACCAGTAATTTAGAAGTGCTCTGGTCCGGCAGCAGCCTCCCTGAGGGCATGGCATGATTTAGAGTATAGGCAGTAAACCTTTTGGGCTTCTGACCCCTTAAAACAAAGGGATACCTACTCCCTTTTTTCAGGAGAGCGGTTTGTAAGAGCATTTGGCTGCTCAAAGACCTTTGGGAATTAGTTTATATTGCTGATAATTGGTTCAGGGGGTTATATATTGTCAAAGGTATTGGCAGAAGAAAGAGTCATCTCAGGGTTTTATGCAGAATCGTTTTAGAGTCATTGGATAATTTAGCCAACAATTAAAGTTTTGTTCTTTAGTTATAACCCACATTGATTTGTCCCAGTTGCTAATGACCATTTGTGCTTAAGGCACTATTGAATGTAGAGGGATAGCAGTTTTTGTAATAGAACTGAAACTATTCTGTGTAATCTCCTTTGGGGTTGATGTTGGCACTAGCCACCATGGCATGGTCTGGATGTTAGGCTGGCAACGTGCATTGTGCCAGTTGAACATTCATGGGCTGGGGCTCTGGGGCTCAGTGGACTAAAGCAGATACTCTTGACTCATAATGTTGTCAGCCAGTCCCACTCTAAATCTATTTGGCATGCCATTCTCTCTCTATTCAATCTCCATTTTTTCCACAGTGTACTGTCTAATAAGGGAGGAGGAAAAAAAGGGATTTAGACTGCAGCAGAGCCTGTCTCTCATCCACTGAATGTTTTAATAATGAGTGTATAATGATGGATACAGGAACACAAACTATGCAGCCTTAAAATTACCATTAAATCAAACTTCTTTGACAGAGCATCTGCCAAAGAAGACTTGATCATTATGCTTCACAAAAGTACTCAATGTTGGATTGGATTAGATTGGATTTCAAACATATACACCCCATGTTATTTCAGTTAAAATTAGATTATAACGGTTTAGAACATTTAGATTATTAAAGCATGCTGATTTATTAAGAGAGCACAATTCTGAAACAATCAGAAGACATTTTTTCAAGCAAAAAGGCCAAAAACATTCCCTGGTTACAGCTTCTCAAATGTTCATTATTGAAATTGATAGCAAATTGAATATCTTTCAGTCTGGAACGATTGGTCGGATTAAACAAGACAATTCAAGCTGTCACTTAAGGCATTTTATTGACTAACCAAAATATCAATTAGCCAAGAAAATAATATGTAGATTAAGTTATAATGAAAATGATATAGACCACATTTTAGATATTGGTAAAAGGGCTTTTTTATGAGAAATCTGAAAATCTTAAATCACGATCATGATAACATTTAAAACATACATTAAAAAGACTGATTAATAAAGACAGGTTTATAGACAGTGGAATGGAAAGAGTGAATAGTGAGGGGGTTGTAATTTCACAGTCTGGGAGCAACAATGGAAAATACTTGTTCACCCTTTGATTTTTTTAACTGGGAACATGTGATGGAGAGCAGCGAGTTAGAGGCATGACCATGGAGAAACAAGCAGCAATGCT
The DNA here is from genome assembly GCF_963691815.1 of Echiichthys vipera. Lineage (NCBI taxonomy): Eukaryota > Metazoa > Chordata > Actinopteri > Perciformes > Trachinidae > Echiichthys > Echiichthys vipera. The sequence goes on along the minus strand of NC_139844.1, from coordinate 13,783,528 downwards.
TTCAAAACAAATGAGCTCAAAATAAGTTCCATATTTGACATTCAAGAACATGGTCAAGTCTTTTTTCTTTATTGTGGACGAGTTGCATGTTTTTTTATTAGTCTTTTACTGTGGAATGTGTTTTATCCCTCTTAATGTGGTTGGTACCATAAGAGACTTGAAGTGAAACTCTCCCATTGGCTGCTATCTCAACAGAAGGCTGAAACTGTTTTGCTGAAGAATAGTGTCTTCTCTATACCACACTGCTGCTACTGCTGCTGCTGTTGTTGTTGTTGTTATGTGACATATCTAGGTCTTAAGGCTGTCACAGGAGTATTTTTAGCCCCATCCTTATATTGTGTTGTCATTTTATTAGCGGCCATTTTAGACTTTGGCAGTTCAAAGACATCAGCCATTTTAGAAACTGGCAGACTTCAGGTGTCAGATGTTTTTGGCATCACAAGGATTTCTTTCTTAACATGGGTGTTGTGTCAGTTTCATGTACTGTCAGTGTTTTATTACTCATATTTTCCAGTGACATTTTTCTCTCAGATTAGGTATTATTGTTCTGTGTCTCTAGGCTGAAGCATTTTAATGATTTCTAGTATATTACTTAATATTATTTCAGTAACCATGCAGGGGTAATGCTTTATAGTGTAGGACATTGCCTATTAACCAAATATTCAGTAATTTTTTACCTATACCTACCAACGCCATGATTAATTGAAGTACTAAAGGTTATATTTTTGCCATGTTGTGACATATCTGGGTCTCTGTTTGATATGAGTATTTTTAGCTGCCGCACTGACTTGGCAGCCATCTTAAATGCACCTTTCTCGTGTCACCATCTTAGTATCAGTGACAAAATTGAAGGAACAGGAGTGATATCCATCATGGGTTCATTTTTGATTGCTGCAGAATAGAGAGGTGAAGAGAGAGAGAATGGTGCTAGTGTTTGATAAACTGTAGTCCAGTTTGGACATTCTCATTTAGTGTCTTATTGGTGACATTCAGAACCAAGAAGTAGGGTTATTCTGATATGGCTATGGCTGAAATAGAAGTGTGCATTTTGTGTATGTGTATGTGTGGTTGTGTTTTGGAGGCTATCATCGGTTGGTAATGACAGAGAAAGAGAGGAGGAGAGAGATCAAGAGAGAGAGGAAGAGCCAATCCAATAAATAGGATACAATGTTTGTTTTGAAAAGCGTGTGTGTGTGTGTGTGTGTGTCCATGCATGCTCATTTGTTTGTGTGCGCTAGTTGAAAGCCTGTTATGTTCTGCTGTATTCTGCAGAGAAAAGTGTTTTCTCACAGTAGATTAGCTTAACAATAAGTGATAATCACTATTGTTCCACAGACCATTGTATAGAGTGTATTATGTATGGTATAATATGCAAATAGATTATTTAACCAGTCAGGACAGAGTGCGTGTGTGTTTAACTGGAGCATATATATTCTATTCTATTGAGATCTGTTCTGTTCTATTCTGCTCAAATGTATTCTATTCTATTCTATTCTATTTAGGGCTGCAAACTAACCATTTTATTGTTTTCATTATTTAGGATTAATCTATCAATTATTACTTCAATAACTTGACTAATTGAAAAATGATTAAAAAAACAAACACCCACTCACAGCTTCCAGGAGGCCACAGTGATATCTTCATACTGCTTCTTTTGTCAGACAAAGAAGTGTAGACCCGAAAGATATTCCAGATATTTAATATAAAACAGAGAAAAGCAGCAAATCATCATATTTGAGAGGCTGAAACCAGCATATGTTTAGCATTTGGAGCTTGAAAAAAGACTTGTTTAATTAATTAATGAAGATTGACTAACCGATTAATGGATGTATTGTTTCAGCTCTTGTTCTATTCTGTTCCTCAAATAGAATTAAACAATTTCATGGCTACTTTCTCTCAAGAGGTGAAGAGCTAATGTGAGACTGGGAGATTAGATATCAGGCAGGAAAGGATCACATTTCATCATATTTCACTGGAACAACATCTGGTTGAGGTCTGAGCTGATTACTGGAACATCTGGATGGGCTGACTGACCGTCCTATCAGCTGCCCCAGATTATGTATTTATTTCAGGCTCCATTTTCTGCAGTCAACTACAATAGGTGCAATGTATTTTACTCAGTAGTGAGAGTAATTACCTGATACCTACTTATTTTTCTCATCAGCATTGAGTGAAAACTTTCTTTTAGAGGCCCATCATATTATAACAACAAAAACATGGATTTATGTTTGAAATCAGCAGAGAAAGGAGGAACATAATGCAAAAAAACAAAGTAAGCCAGAAAAATGTAGCCCAGAGGATAGCAATGAAAAATGTAATTAATTATGTGACAGCGCTGGGTTGTTGCAGGTAATGATATGTGCAGCGACTGGTGTCAACATGGTAAACAGGCCGCTTTTCATGGTTTTTATCACAAGTTTCACAAATTCAGATTTTCTTGACATTTAAATAAATAATTGCCCCCTGGGCTTATTAAAGTATGTCTGATTCTGATTCTGATATCTCTGCTTTTACGCTCGTACATTTGCAGTCATTACCACCTGGAGGCTGTACAGGTCACATACAGAAATGAAAAGAAACAAGGAATAAGTCGAACAGAAGAAAAATAAATAAAAAATCCACAAGAACATAACATGAAGAATGTAAAATAAAGAAGAAAGAAAGAAGGCGCTTTTCTTTTCCTCTTTCTCATTTGCTGTGTTTATTTGTTGTTGGCTTGCTGAGAAACAGCTTCACAATCACAAAGGAGAAACAAATGACACAGACGTAGTAACAGGTTTATTTTATGTGTCTGGGGGGGATGGGTCTGACGAGTGATTCTTGTATTTAAGCCCAAAAGGAATGAGAGGAGAGAGAAACAGAAGTGATTAAAAACATGCAAACATAAAGGGAAAGGCTCTTTTGGGGTTTTGTTCTCATGACGAGAAACTCACTGCTTCAGTTCAAAGTGTAAAAAAGGGAAGGGAAAACGAGGACAAAAAGCAGGGGAATGGGGACGTTTACCTTGATTTCCATTAACTTGTTTGGAGTTAAGTGTATAACTGACTGGACTCCAAAAGGAGAATGTCCTGGTTTCTTGGTTGGCTTACTGTAATATGCATTGATGTACACACACAAACATTGATACAGTATATGATGTATGTACATTTATATGGCAAACATCACAATAGACAAGAAAACCTATGTGCACTAAATATGCAGTATAAATTAGATGACAGAGTATAAACAAAAGTATGTTAATGTTAACTATGTTCACTTGTACTATGTTAACTTAAATTTAATCCCCTGACAAGGGGTCCTAATACGATACAAGGGGAGAAGTTACAATAAATAAATAAAAAAAATAAAAAATCATTGTTATTGTCCACTTCACAGAACTGTTGCAACTGTCTGTCTTCAAAAAGGATTTATTTTAAGCTGCACAGTAGCAGAGAGATGTTTTACTCGTGTAGGTACATGTTAAACAGGAAGTAGGCATACAGCCTACTCTTAGACAAGTACAGTCATACACACAAACTTCTTCCTCAGAGGGTGATACTACAGCTAGTCAATTCAAGCAGTGAATTCCAGCCGGTATGTGGGGTACAAGCACAAACACAAAAGAGCTGATTGAAAAGTCCTGGTTCAGGTGTGTTTCACAAACACTGTGATGTTTCTTCTTTGACCGCCCACTTGTGTCTTTGTCCAGGTTCCTACATGTACGTGGATGTCTCACAGTATGATGTTGGGGAAAAGGCCAGGTTTCAGCTGCCGGTCATGAAGGAGAATGACACTCACTGTATCGACTTCAACTATCTCCTCACCAGCCCTGATGGCTCCAGCCCAGGCACCCTCAACGTCCTGGTGAAGGTAATGAGAGTAAACACAAAAGAACACAATATTAGAAGAGATACAGTAGTTTGAGTCTTGACAGACTGAGACTAATTGTACTTGTTCAGTTGTCCAGTAGACAACCACCTGCCCATACTCTTTTTAAACTGAAGTTGGAGCATCTTTAGCACTGCGACGTAATTTTTCAGCGATGTAGAGTTACAAGAGGGATTTAAATCAAATCCTTTACATTTGATTGGCCTGCTGAAGAGTGGGTTCAGAGGCACAGAGCAGAGGACTGTTGGCCCCAAACACACACACACACACACACACACACACACACACACACACACACACACACACACACACACACACACACACACACACACACACACACACACACACACACACACACACACACAGGAGGAGGATAACGAGGGGAAGCCAAAGCCTCTCTGAAATAGACCTCTGCCACGTTGTTTGGAAAATGAAAACATTGGTTACTTAGTGTAAACCAAGATCTTTTTGCTTATTGATATCCAAACACACATCTCTAGTACGAACCAGTCGACCCATAAACGATTTTATACAACCGCTGTGGCGAGCTAGTCGCCCAAAGTCCCATTTGATTGGATTCGTTTTTGTAAACACCCCTAAGTTCTGGATGAGTCATCAAACATTTATAACTGTTTTGCAGGAGGAGAATATATTTGGCACACATCAAGAGATAAATGAACAATTAAAACAGGGACACCACAAAATAACTGGGAACATTTGTTTTTCATTTCACTGGGACTTTAATGTTAACAAACAAGACCTGTTGAATACCTTCACTGACCTCTACGCAGCACCTCACACTGTGTGAGTCAAGGAGAGACACATGAGGCACAAGCTGTATTTTTTTAGAAAACAAGGTTTTTTTACTTCATAAAAAACTTAAGATGAGTTCAAGTGCTCGGTATAAGTTTTCTGTTTGCCACAATGGCAGATGGTCAACAGAGCCTTTTCAGTTAGAACAGAACAAACAAGATTTATGGGAAAATGTGGTCTGGATTTTGTGAAATTCAATCACAAGTGATGCAGCTAGCATGCAATAGAGGCTGCTGAGTGCCGAAGAGTTTGTGTACAATTGCCTGATTAAGCTTTAACTATTCATTTTACAATGAAATACTGACTTTTAAAATCAGCAAACATGCACCTTGCACACACTGAGTGTACTTGTGTTTAGATTAAAATGTTATTTCGTTGGACATCTATCAAAGTAAAAAGTAGGGACTTTCCCCTCCAATTCAGTTGTTTTCACAACCCTCTTGTCTTCTCTTTTCTCTCTCCTCCTTAAGTTAAGTTTCCTTACAATAAGTGGATGTGGTTAGAAAACGCTGGAGATGTCACTGAAGATTGTCATTTTACTGCAGCAGGGGAGCATTATGGGTTGGACGCCTACCCTTCAATCTGATGACACAAAGTCAAACCCACATTAATGCAGAAATATAACCTGCTGAAGTGTTGTTCACATCATAGAGGTGGTGCTGTAGCAGTCCCCGACCACCTCGTTTTCACAAAAAAACGTTATAATCTATGCCATGATTGCTATTTTTCTGGAATTAAAAATATCTGTGTCTAATGGAAAGGATGCCTCTCTAATAACACCAGGAAATGTAAAGCACTGTGTGTTATACATGATTTAAACTGTGTTCTGTGTTGTTTCTAGGTAAACAAGGGTCCCTTGGCCAACCCCATATGGAATGTGACATCTTACACCGGTAAAGACTGGCTCCAATCAAACTCTCATTTCATAACTTATTCTGACACGGTTGAATTTATTCGCCTGTGTTCATGGTCATTTTGTCTTTCAGGTAAAGACTGGCTGAGAGCCGAACTCGCCGTCTCCACCTTTTGGCCAAATGAATATCAGGTAATCCCCTTAATAATAACCAATGGCTGTGTTAATGCATGATGCTTTCATCATGCAAATGTTTGAAACTTGTGTTCATGTCAATGCACACACACACACACACACACACACACACACACACACACACACACACACACACACACACACACACACACACACACACACACACACACGCACAAGCACACACAAATGCTGGGAGGCAGGCAGCTGATTTTGTTTGTGTGGGTGTGCCACTATGCTGGACATTGATATTGTTGTTAATGTTGTGGTAGGATTCGCAGGGTTAGAAATTATTTGAGGACAGTTAAAGAACATGTGTACTTGTATGTTTCTTATTTTATGGCCGTCAGTCAGCATGATCTGTGTGTGTTTTTTGGCTGTTGACACATGTGTGCACGTTGTGGGATAGCTTGTCTCCAAATGTCCTAGCAGGCATATACACACACTGATCATGTTAACTCACAGCCTGGGGACCCTATAATATTACTGCAAGGCAAAGTGTGAAAGCATCCTCCAAATGGCCCATCTGGAGCCCAGTCTCCCTCAGTGACTGTGGTAGGAGATCACCAGCATGAAACTCGTGTGTCAACATGTTTTAATTGAACATAATCATCCAGGTTTGCTGAGGCTTATGTAGATTTTTCAGGCTATGAAACAGGTTATTGCATTTGAGGTTATGAAGCTATTTTTTCATGTTGGGACATGTTTCTGTGTTAGCACTTTAGCTCGAGTTGTAATGAGACTGGTTTTACCAGGGGAAGCATTGGCACATGCAGACACATGCAGTGATGCCAACACACTCTCACAAGGATTGATGGGCAAAAGGCACACCCACTCAGTTTTGTCTTATTTCATTTTGAATGGAAACTGGCTTTCAGATGATGATTGAGTTCCTTGACTATCATTAGAACACAATACGCTCAAACATGCACTCGATACGAATTGAGATACGTTGTTCCTAGTGGCCTCTTTGGCAGTAAGATGTAATTGCAGGTGAGTCTGTTCTTTTAGAGCCCTCCATCTTGTCACATTCATGGTCACTAAGTCTGTTGACTGTTTTTTTTTTTTTTTAACTTTATTGAAACACATTCACATCTGTACTCCCGGTCCGTCCCCTATATGTTACCCTTTTAAATCCATACACACACACACACACACACACACACACATACTCACACACACACACACACACACACACACACACACACACACACACACACACACACACACACACACACACACACACACACACACACACACGCACACACACACACACACACATTACTATTACACTTCTGCCCTTGCTACAAGCCTGACTCAAGTTGGAAGTTCACGATTTCCGTTTACAAGTGAATGCAGCACAATGTTAGACAAAACAGGACTCCTGAAGATGCCATCTTGGACTATGAGAAACTGTCATGGAGGTTTTTACTGATTTAACAAAATATGGAGTCAATAATGAAAATAATCATTAGTTGCAGCCCTTGACCTTATTTTCTTATGAATTTTAGGATTTGTTGCATTGGCAATATGTTTTTTCTATTTTCTATTTATTTACCTATTTAAATCTCACTGAAGTTTTTTCGCACTTTAAAGGGATAAAGCGTATACTATATTTAGAATGTTTTCACCCCTTTACCTTGCTGTGAGACAGCCCTGTCCGACGGGGACCTGAAGCCATTAGGGTAAAATTTGGCTGCTCGGAAAGTTGCAGGGCTCGCCCCCTCAAATGGCCGTTAATGGCAGTTTGATTTAAGGTCACCCGTAAGATTCACAATGCCAACTTATGAACAAGTAACATGAAAGAAAACACTCCAACTTAAAAACTCTGGGCACTGTAAAAGTGTTTGTTGACAGACAGGCCGCTGCAGCATTCACTTAAACAAGCCCGTGCATAGATGGGCGTGCGCAGATCATTTTCTGCGCTGGGTCTACGACACCACTGGATAAAAGCGTCTACTCTACTTAGCCATGTTGTTGTGGCGTCTGTACTTCCACACATCACATCCCACTGAGAGCTACATCCAAACAGCAACCAAGCTTCTCTCAGGGGAGAAAAACGTCCCACAGGTCCAACAAACAGCCGCTCAAACGACCGCTTGAGCAACTCACATGCAAATTAGGGGCGTTTTGGTGAGATGAACTCGCCTCATTCCGGGTATTCAACCTATTATATCCATTTAGGCCTTCTTCAAAGCCATCAGACTCCATTGACAAATACAGACATTTTATAGAACACAGGAGTTCCTGATCTACCGCTGCCTCAGACTTTTGCTTTGTTTGTGTCAATGTGTGACTTTGTTGAATCCGAACTAACCCTAAACACCACTGTGTCAAAGCAGTCTGGTGGCTTTGAAGAGAGCCTAGATATATATAACAGCTGCCTGACGGCTAAGTAAAGTACTGAAAATGTTCTAATTATAGAGTACAATCTTCGTTATTTGCTGCTCTGTGTGCCCCGAATTGCCCCCCGGGGACAAATAAAGTTTTTTTGAATTTGAATTTAAATTTGAATTTGAATTTGAATTTAACCTATATTGATTTTTTTTAGGTGGGACGTTTTTTTCAGGTGACTTTACTATACTGTAGGTAATGCACTGACTATGGATAAGTACAATCTATTATACATGCCCACTTATACAAAATATCCAAACCATCCATTTAAGGTAATAAATATTAAATTGGTAAAAAAAAAAAGGATTCAAACTATAACATGAAGTGGAAAAACACTCCTTGCCTGCAGATTTAAACATTGTTGATTCAGTGCCCATACATGCATACATCAAAATGATATATGCTATTAGCTGACAGATAAGAGGATGTTCGCTATCATCCCACCTTACTCTGGAGTGATGATATGTCAGCCTTCGGCCTTGAGCGTATCAGAGTTGCTTTGCTCATGTGAGAACTTGTAAACCTAAGCTATCAGTAAACCTTGCTCACACTGATGGGACCAGTCAGGCAGTGAGTTCTTGACACCTGCATGATCGAAATATTATCTCTCCAGAGGTGACCACCACCACAGAATGCAAAGGGTCTCATGGCTGATAATTAAAGTAAACAAATGAGGAACAACTTGCTTCCAAGCTGCAGTGACCCAAGGCATTGTGGAAAGCATTGAAAATCCATTTTTTAAATGCTTGATCATTAACAGAACAAAAGACTTATGACTAAAACCATCTTTCTACTTCACGGTATGACCACCATTAAATGTGATCGCTATTGACGGTAGCTTGGCGACACAAGAGGCAGCCGCTCATTCGAAAAAAAAACAACAAAGAGGTTAGCTTAGATTTCAGATTGGATCAGAGTTTTTCTTTTTCCATCCATCTTTTTTTCATGATGGAAAAGATGTTTCCTCTCTTTTCGCTGACTGACTTTGGTGAGACTTTGATAGACAGATGGTTCATCCATTCACCAGCCAGGTTTGTTTTGAAAGCGCCTGCCCGTTCCAAATCAGAGCCAGGTCAATAATAAAGTTAATTCTGATGTGCAGTATCCAGAAATATTTAATTTATACATTTGCACAAAAAGGAGATGAAGTCAGGAGGTCATGTTATAGCTACTGAAACAAACGTGGTTATAATGCCAAGCAAGAGACGGGGGAGGCAAGCTGGTCTTCAGACAGACAGAGATATGAAGGTATTAAAAGTCAACTGATGTCTTTCTGCTGTGCACCGCAGTAAGCTATGAGTGAAAGATGATAGGAGAGAGAGACATGATAGATTGGTAGGGGAGGGAGACAGAGAGGGGGAGAGTGTGACAAGCATGGGATGATAAGCTATGGGTAAACAGTTCACGGCAGATTTCCTTTTACAGGTGATGAATGACAACAACTGCTCACCCCCACACTCTCTTTCTCCCTCTGCCTCTCTTTTTGATAGCGACCTCCTCTCCTCCCTCCTTTCCTCTGTTCATTACACTGCACCTCTCTGAGTAAACACTGTCAGAAAACAGAGACAGCTAGCGAGGGAGCGAAAGAGAGAAAGGGAGAGAAATGGTTTGAGAGAGGGGTGATGATGGAAGAAATAGAGTGGAAGGAGTTGAAGGGCTAACGTACGGACAAGGAGGAGGGAGGGAAGAAGAGATAGATGAGGTTGAGGAGAGTAGTTATTCAGTCCATGAGTTGATGAAATGAGATAGTGGTAAATTGGAGCACCTGAATATAGTATTGACACTACTTGAAATATAGAATTTAGAGAAGCAGACATAACAACCACCAAGCAGTATTAAATCGCAACTAAGGGCTATAATTTGACCATCCCATTCCACCTTTTTTCCCCATTTATTTGACTTTCTATTCCCTCTGTGTTTTTTGTGTGTGTTGAAATACAGATAATGGATGGGAAAGAAAAACAAAATAGATGGGCTCCAACCCTTCATTCTCTGCCTTACCGTGTTTGGTTTCATTACTTTTTATCATTTCTTTCGCAGTCTTTTTATGTGTACCAAAGGAGATTACTATGATCCAACAGGAAGTATCTCATTCATCCTTCCTGGCTTGTTGGCCTGAATGTATAAATCCAACAGCATTCAGGTTGGCAGCTTTCTATTTATCCAGTTTAGTGCACATCACTGGCGGCTGTCACTGACTATCTATCTGTCCTGTGACAACTTAGATCGGATCCATCACTTTGACTGCAAATTCAAATGGCAATAGTCTTACTTTGTAGCTTCCAGTGCACCAAGAATGCATCTTCAAACTTCAGAGGCACAGCTTCTGATTGAGTAACAATACCAAAGAGGGTTGATGGTTTGGCTTGTAATATGCAAGCAGATTTGTTGATAATGTAAGATTCAGTTTTCGCCTATGAACAGCATTTCCAATGTATGTTTTTGCTGCTGTTGTATTTTGTTTTTTGTACATTTTTTGTTCATCTGCGCTAAGCTGGTCTATTTACAGGCACATGGAAACAATTTCATATTCTAATGATCTTTTCTGTGTTTAATTTGTTCAACCTATTTTCATAAATACACTTTGCAAGTACACTCAGAAGAAATTTAACAAATAAAACAGTAAATAAATTGAAAGGGTGGACTAAATTCAGACTATCATTTGATGCCCTCATTTCTTTCAAATGTGTTAATCTGTATTTAAGCATTATTGTTCCTTGCAATAGTCTAAAACCATTGTTTAGTGTATGCATGTGAGTTTCTGCATTTGTTTGTACTTCTACTGTATATGTTTATTCTCGTGCACAGGTCTGTCTTGAAAAACACATCTTGATCTACCTGTATTTAGAAATATGTTATATAATATTGATAGCAATGAAGACAATAATAGCTAAATCTCTCATTTTTCCTCAGGTCATATTTGAAGCAGAGGTTTCGGACAGCAAAGTCGGCTTCATCGCCATTGACGACATTCAGGTGCTCAGCTACCCATGCGGTGAGTCATTAGCATGCCAGCAATTAGTCCTAGTTCGCTGAATAGACGCTGATAGCTTTGGCCACTAATTAGACTGTACCTGGGATGGTTTCTGTTGCACTTGAATGGATAGATAAGTAGGAAGGTGACACAGGAGAGGAGGGATGCAGAGAGAGGAGAAAGTCAAGTTGTAGGGGAAAAATGAGGCAAATAAAAAGGGAGAGGGAGATTGCGAGAGGGAGAAACAGAGAAAGAAGGAATAGGAGAGAGTGAAGCGGGAAATGAGACAGTATTAGGGCAATCATAGAGAGAGAAGATTCTGACCACTCAGCACTTTCTCTCTCTCTTTAACCCACACGTACACACACACACACACACACACACACACGCACACACACACACACACACACACACACACACACACACACACACACACACACACACACACACACACAGTGAACAGAAGCTGTCTTGTCTCATACTGACAGGAAAGAGATGAGGGCTGCGATCCATTTTAAATTCTTGCTACGTCTCAAGTCGTCTTCTCTCCTTCGCTAGAGTGTTTCCTTATTTCCAGAGGCGAGAAAAGAGTTGTGACGACAAACTGTTAATGTTAACAGAGAGGTCTGTTAATCTAGAGCCATAGGCCGGTTCCTGGAGGGTCTCTGTGTTGGGAAGGAAGCAATTACAACTCCTTTTGGTCGTTTGTCTTGTAGCAGCAGTGAAATCTGTGAGGACACTTTTGTTTCTTAATAGATTCTATCGATTAAAAGTCACAAAGATAAATCTCGCACCGTCTGCTTGTACAATTTGTGAGGTCCAGGTATCCCTGTTGTCTCTGTCATAAGTTAGCGCTATGTCTCTGATGGAAATTCTTGGACATTAATTTTGTCAATAGAGTGACCTGGAATCTGAGAAAATCTAAAAAGAAGAGCTTCAGTCTTTTAAAAGCAGAGGAACAGGACCCCTAATGGGAAGGAGCAAGTATTTGAAAAGGAATTAGTACTTAGTCTCCACAGTGGAAGCATTCATTCTCACAGCTGCATTTCTGGACACACAAGTTTGTGTGTGTGTGTGTGTGTGTGTGTGTATGTGTGTGTGTGTGTGTGTGTGTGTGTGTGTGTGTGTGTGTGTGTGTGTGTGTGTGTGTGTTTTCATTTACCCTAGTAGAGCTGCTATCTATGATTGCAATCACCTCCCCAGAATAAGAATATCATAGCTGAACTGCATCTTCAGGGTCTTAAAGCCTTATTTCCTATCTTAGCATGGTCGTTGAGAATCAGGAGCTATGAGAATTATATATACTGGACGTGACACTGATGTTACCTCCCAGTGGCAATGCAGCACTTGGCTTCATCTGACTCCAGTAAAATCTAGTCGCAGTAATAATGAACACATATTCCCCAGGGCTAGAAAATGTCCTGAAATGCATACAGTGTGTTTGTGATGACCTGACTTGTTTTTATCCATAACTCCATATCTCTCACCTCATTTACACTTTTCACACACAAGATGAAACATTTTAAAATACATATAACCTTGCTGTAAAGTCAATCTAATTCCCTTCATTTGTTTTACCCAATTTGCTCTGTAGATAAATCTCCTCATTTCCTTCGTCTTGGGGATGTTGAGGTGAACGCGGGACAAAACGCCACATTTCAGTGCATCGCTACAGGAAGAGAGACGTCAAACAATAAACTCTGGCTGCAGGTAAAGCTATACACATGCATGTACACACCCACTTAAATACAAACCATGTTTTGGTCTACTGTAATGAGCTGAACAAGAAACAATAGTGCACTAAGTGTATTGTGTCTGTGTGCAAAAGGGGCTTCATCCATATCACAAGACAACATATTTTACATATTTACCTCATGTGGTATCTATCCTTGAAGATGGTTTTGATTTTATTTAAAAAATTAAAATTAATATTTAACAGCATATCCTGGTGCCAGAAATTGTTGATATTGTTATTGCTTTTTAGATAATCCACAAAGACACTTGATCAGTTTTAAATGAAACTACTTAACAACCAAAGAATTGTGTTTATGAGGTTTTTTTTATATGGATGAGGGCAGAAATCCCCCAAACTGGACAGATAAAACCAAAATCTACATGGCTTCAGGCAAGTGAGAAAATACGTTTTCTCATGAGTCATTTGAGTGAACCAACTCTGTAATAGGAAAATATTTATCTTTGCTGAGGAATAAATAAATGCATATACATATAAATATATGCATGCCCCCAATATGCTGCTGTAGAAATAGACAAACACAAATACATGAAACATTGTATTCACATTGCTGCCCTCCGGACTGGTACATCCAATAATAAAGTGTCTCTCTCTCACACACACACACACACACACATACACACTCAAACACACACACACACACACACACACACACACACACACACACACACACACACACACACACACACACACACACACACACACACACACAAACACACAAACACAGAGCGACCTCAGGCCATACATCCTAGCAGCTAACATGATTAAGAGTTTAATAGCTGCTGATTTCATTATGGCTCTATTGTAGTCCTGACCTTCAAACCTGCTGTCAGTGAGGCAGAGTGTTTGTTGTGTGTGTGTGTGTGTGTGTGTGTGTGTGTGTGTGTGTGTGTGTGTGTGTGTGTGTGTGTGTGTGTGTGTGCGTGTGTGCGTGTGTGTGTGGGCGTGAGGGCGTGTGCACGTAGACGTGTGGGGTCCAGTGCTGCTTTGTGACCTTGATCAAGGCAGTTAACCCACTACCAGCTTCTGCAGCACCTGATATCTGTGTTTGTCTTGTGATTCAGAGGAGAAATGGAGAAGATATTCCTGTGGCTTTGACTAAAAACATCAACCACAGGCGGTTTGCCGCCTCCTTCCACCTCAAAGAAGTCATGAATCAGGATCAAGATCTGTACCGCTGCGTCACCCAATCAGAACGCGGCTCCGGGGTGTCCAACTTTGCGGGTCTTATCGTCAGAGGTGAGGATTTGAAAAATATTTTTGAAGTTACTTGATTGTTTTGTTATCTCTGTAATCCTTGTGTCTTCTTTTGTTTTCCCTGATTTAATATTGGATAATTCAGCTTTACTAGCTATCTTTTAGTGGAAAGTAACAAAGGTGCTTTCCACTTACTGTTCGCTAAGCCCCACACCCCTTAGTTACAGTTGCTATGCCTGTCGAGTTTTCCGTTCTCGCACTGCACATAATGCAGATTACAATAACAGTGACATATTAACCACTCAACATTTTTAGTGATTTTTGAAACTATGGGCCCTTGATGTCAGACAGAGTAAGATGACAAGCTTCTCATTTCTAGCGGTTGACAGGCTATTTAAACTAACTTTAGCTTGATGAGTTGGTTGAAAACACTGTCTCTGACCGAATTTGAAATGTGTCCAGGTGACTTTTTTTGTCTTTGACCAAAAGACAGAGGCTAAAGCTACATCATTCTCCCCAGTAAGCTAGCAAGCGGATATGATAATGTTTGCAGCTTATAGCTATTAGAGCAAAAACAACACACTGTTTAATTCATTCCTTACACTTTTGCTTTTCACTTTAAAAAAGCAAAAAATGAATAAATAATACAGATAAAACTTAAGACATAAGTATCTCTCTTATACATTTCACCATTTTGAGAAATCCCGACCCGTTGTGCCTAGCTACAGCTACTAAGCTAATCTTGAACAATTGCAGTTAGGTGGTCAGTTATGAAATCTTATTTGAATCTTTTCCACGGCCCTGTCTTTGACCAAAGTTATTGTCTTGACCCAGTTCTATATGTTTTGTTACGGGTAACTTTTGTATCGTGTTTATCTTTTGGAATGTCAGATTTATTTTTCAATCAAATGTGCATTCACTGTGTCTGACTGATAAAGTGTAAGTCACTAACACAATGTAGACTAATGAGGAGAGTGTGTGTGTGTGTGTGTGTGTGTGTGTGTGTGTGTGTGTGTGTGTGTGTGTGTGTGTGTGTGTGTGTGTGTGTGTGTATGTGTGTGTGTGTGTGTGTGTGTGTGTGTGTGTGTGTGTGTGTGTGTATGTGTGTGTGTGTGTGTGTGTGTGTGTGTGTGTGTGTGTGTGTGTGTGTGTGTGTGTGTGTGTGGATGGATGGATGGATGCCCGCGTGGGTGTGTGTCAGCTGCTTTAGTGTCTATTTGCACATGTGTATGCTGTGAATGTGTGTATGTGAATGTAAACCGTGAGTGTGCTCCAGCTGTCATGCGCAGCTGACATGTGGTTAATAAGGTGTCACCAGTGTGTGTTTGAGACGGGATGCTTTATTCATTCACATCCAATAGCTTACATATTCAATTCATCTCCAGGAGAGAGAGAGACAGGGGTGGAGGGCAGAGAGAGGGTGGGTGAAGGCGAAAGAGATTCAGAAAGAATGATAAGAGAGTGACAGAAAGGAGGGGGGAGAAATGGGGGCTGGGGTGGGGCACAAAGAGAGATGTAGAGATGGTAAAGAAAAGTTAAATGTAAATGGTGTGCTCATTATCTCAAGAATATCCATATCAGAATCAGGAATATGTCTGAATATGTAAACAGCTGAGCAGAGTTATGTTTATTATTCTGCATAAGGAATGGCAGAGGAGAAAGAAATGAGAAATCAAAGCAGAAGCGAGCACCATGAATATGAATTTTAGCTGCTGTGGCCCGGATAATTGAGCTCTTGCAATGTCCAGTTTAGGAGTTCAACTGTGTGTCGCTTGAGCAGGACAGGTTAGGGTTACAATCCTCACTGGGAATAATTTTCCCTTGGTCAAGAAAACATGGTGGTTTTGGAGACACATTTTTTCTGCAGGACTTTGCTGATTTAGTAAGAATACATAAGTATCTAATGTTTATTTATCACGAACATCTTTTTTTGAATTTGAGAAGGCTTAGAGGGGAGAGAAGAGGGATCCGCTCAGCAGGAGACATCTGTCTGAACATGAATAGGACCAATCTACATATATGAAAAGGGGTTCAGGTTCAATAGGATGCATTGAGTGACGTGTGCTTCGTAGCCAGGCACGGGCTTGAAAACCAGCAGCTTTCTTAATCTGTGAGATGCTTTTGGAGCTCTGAGGGATATCGGCTATTATGAATATTGATCCAGAGCCTGGTGTTAGAAAGATATCACAATAAAAGAATGAGGACTGCTTGTATGAATGTGGAAGGAGAGGAGCCTCATGTTTATTTATTAGAAATATCAGATGAGAGATGAGAGCCAGAGAAAAATCAAAGGAACAGGGAATATGTTTATTTCACTTCTTGAAAAGTATGCGTGCTGGAGATTTGAGGTTTCGCAGGACATTGACGACCATGAATATGGACAGAGTTAAGCTGCATTATTAATATTTGCTCTGAATATTTGATTTGAATATTTATTTATCTTGAAATTGAAGAGAGAGCAGGAAGCATGAGGGATGATTACTGGAGGAATCGTGTATCTGGTACAAATCTGATGAACAGGAAAATATAAGAAAGAATCCTAGGAAAGTGCCAAAATATGACTTGTATATATTAAAAATGTTTGGAAGTAGGACAGTAACACAGGTTTCATTTTCAAAGCCTGAAAAGTGGTCTACTGGTTGAAGTGAGATTGCCTTAGTGCAGGTATGCACAGGCCGAGTCTATTGATATTTATAACATGTAGATGACAGAGATGTGCCATTATCGCCTCCCTCTGTGTGTGCTGGAGCTGTAAAGATCAAAGAAAAGAAGCACATTTTGTAGAGGCAGAGGTGCATAATGGGAGCAAGAGAGGTGTGGCATGGGATTCCCAGATCATTCTTATATCTAGATGTTTTCTGTTTTTCCTTTAGCGGAAATATGACAATTTATTTATTAATTAATCTGTTGGTTATTTCCCCAATGATTTACTCATTGGCTTAGTCTACAAAATGACAGAAAGATGGTCAGAGCCCAAGGTGAGGTGAGATGTGTGTTGTTGTGAGCTGGGAGGAGTGTTTGAACGGCGTTCCACAGAAGAGAAAAACAAAATAAACTCAAAATGTCAAAACTATTTCCTTAACGAAAAAGAAGTCATACACCTTTTGAGTGTGTACAGATACACAGTGTGGGTATCCGGCATTTAGGTCTGACTGGACACCCTTTCAAAATACTATTTCAGGGTCCAAACGCTCTATAGAACAAAACAGACAACAACGGTCGTACCTGTGAACCTTTTACCATCATTTCTTATTTCACTGAGACATCTTTTCATTCATTAGAAAGAGGTGTAATG
>NC_139844.1:13066190-13113690 GCF_963691815.1 Echiichthys vipera | reverse complement strand
ATACATTTTGAAGGTATTTCTTTTAGCGGTGGACTGGACATTCAAAGCTTCTTTTTGTTTTTTTAATTTAACCTTTATCTAGGTAACCTCATTAAGACACAGGGTCTCATTCTTGAGAGAGGTTGGTTTGGCTAGAAAACAGCAATTAAAGATGAAACACTAAAAGTAAAACTACTGGGAATTGCACTATTCAGGAGTTTTCAGCTATATAGGTTTGTAGAGTCAGTTACTTTCATCTTGTTTCCTCAGATTCTGACAGATTTGTGCCACAAGACAGAGAGCGTGCATGCCAAGAGCGCTGCTACCAAACAGCAGTCTGACAGAAGGCACTGTGTGAAACATACAGGTTTATGAGCTAATGTTAGCTGCTGTCAGCTAACAGCCGACTCAGCACCTCTATTGCCGGAATTTGCTCCTCTGCTGCTCTCACTGAATCTGATTCAGAGCATCTTGTGTTATCTGACTGTAATGGAAGCAGTCTCTATCTGTCTCTCTGTCTCAGGTATTTTCTCAACAACCGTTCATCCGATTGATTTTACACTTGGCTGATTTGGACAAGGAAGTGCAGTGTCGACTGCAAATTCTTTAGTTCTACAGGACATATTAATTAGTGTTGCAATATGTAACACTATGTAGTGTATTGAGAGGGGAGCCTTATTAAGAACCAAACAGCATGCTGGGTACAGCTCACTGTCTGTTGCTCACTATAGTCAGGGTACCGCATTTCACGTTGCACCAAGAGAATGAAGTGACTGACACTTCAGATATCCTGTAGAAAACGTCATGTGTGGATGGATGAAAAGTTTTTGCATCATTTATTTATATTTTCTTTTGCTTAGATTGGATATTTACACGCCCAACAACAAAATTTAACATTAGGAAAGTTCGTTTTCGGAAGTGTTGGCGAACACATTAGCTTGACGTTAGCTTAGCTGTGTTCTCAGATCTCTTCAAAGTTTGTCACTGAGACAGAAAAGGCTCTCAAACTAAGTTAATTTTCTCCTGATATGTCTGTTTGAAAAATTTAATTTTGGTGTCAGAATGTTTAGGAGATATGTGAAAGATGAAAGTGTCATGAACGTTGCGGGGAAATAACACTGGGAAACTGGACCCAAATGCAGACACAGACACGGGGTAAAAGTACAAACAAAACGTTTAATATAAACGACAAACAAACGTGAAATACTACAGGGGAAACAGATACACTGAAGACTAGACTGTCGCGGGGAAAACAGGAACGAGGAAATGACGGACGATCAGGGAACAGGATGAGGAAACAGGAACGCGGGATACTACAGAAGGAAACAAATAAAACAACGGTTAGTATAACAAACAACGAGGAGCGCAAAAAAAACAACGAACGAGAAACGGGAGCCAATCCGACAAACGGTTTACCAAGGGAAGGATAACAACAGTCCGGCATTGCATGCCTGTCAGCTCAGGATTTTTTATAGTCCTCAGGTGATCAGCGTAACAGGCTGCAGCTGGGTAAGGACACTCCTACCGGACCTGGACAAACAAAATACCAAGGGGAGACACATGCAGGGAAAAACAAAACCAAGGGAGACAAACTCAAACAAAAGGGAGAGAGGAGGGTACTGACAGAACCGACTCGTGACAGAAAGATTATAATCTGTGTTCAAGTTCACTTCTCCTATAGGACTCAACACACTCAGGACTTGCTGCTAGTCTCATAAAGAGACGGGGAAATGATGAAACATGTGATAGAGGTACAGGAAATGACTGAGAGTCTTCTACAGTACCTTTAAGAACAGAAGAAGAAAGAGAGACAGCAGATGTTCAATTGTAGCAAACTCAAACATTTCAAGCATCAGTGATTTAACTTTCAGAATGAACGCTTTTGTTCCCAGAAATAGAAAATGATGCGGGTACTCTGGCATTGCTAAAGAACACAACTATGTCATGACAGGTATATTGCTCAGTCAGGACCCAAGGAAGTATCACATTGGCCCACTCCGAACAGGCACATTTTGAATGGACATGAATGGATGCTCTCATTATGATTGTGAAAAACAATTCAAGAACATGAATGATACAACTGATATGACCACAATAATATCAACCATGCATTCCCACATAATCCTGCACCAGCAATAATCACAGGATAGTTAAAATGTCATTAGTAGGTGTTTAAATATTTCGGTAACATGTATCATCGTCATCAGAGTCTTTTAACCTACAGGCAGTTATCTCATCACAGAACAATGTTTTCTACCAAAAGCTAGGATGCACCCAAGCCAGAAATAAACTTTTGTAATATTTTTGTGTCTGTCGTTTGATACAGCCAATGTATGGGATCAATATTAACCAAAACAAATGTCTTGATTTCCAACTAGAATTCTTTTAGGTTAGGCACAGTACTTGATGCTCTTGTAATCTGTCTGTGTCTGAATAAACTTTTATAATTTTTTTCCATCTTATACAGCACCAACATTAAACAGGGGAAATCTCTCAAATGTGGCAGTTGTTGTTTTCATGACATTGCTAAAAAGCTTAGCAGAAAATGCTTCTGCTATGTATGCTATGTCCTCAGTTTGTTTTCAACATCAAAAGAGGGCCAAAATGAAAATACTTGGCAAATTTTACCTAGAAAGGCTGACCATTCAGTGAGCTGCTGCTATTGCTTCAAATGTTCCACCTGCAAAGCAGAGGGACTGGATTAAAAGCATAAATAACATGCATCAATTACTGCTGGGGCTGTGTTAATTCTTATACCCAAAGCCTTGAGAACAAATGTTAGCATACACACACACACACACACACACACACACGAGTATTGAATAGTCCCAGTGCTAGAAGAGCAGCATCTGCAGATGCTTGCATCTATATAATATACTTGTCTGTTCAGACAATGTGAGGATCCTGGAAATGCTTGTGGGAGCCGCTTGGCCTCTGCTGCAGAATGACAGAGTGAGTGCTTGTTATTGTTAATCATTTTTATGTCTTGTTGTGCCTTTGTCTTGCGGCAATTCGGTATTGCTCATTAACTTCAAATCATTATATTTGGTTGCTCAAACGAGTATTTTACTTCAGTAAAGTTAATTTAATTTGGAGTTAATAAAGAAACAAAGAGCGGAACAAAGACAGCGAGTCATAGAAAGAAAAGAGGCAGAAACTGTCTAACTCTGACAGACTTGAGTCTTTCACATCTCTGCCAACTTTGAAAAGTCATGATTAGAATATTGAATATGAATATTCACAGTCTCTTTCCATTGTGCGCTTGTGTTTGCTCCTAAAACCCCACAGACTCGACACTTTCAAAGCCTATATTTTTTGCTGTTGAGGCGTTACGGTAACTGAGATAGAGGGTTTTGTTGCAGCTCATTGAATAATGTCAATAGACAATTAGGCATTTACTGGTTTCTACCCACAAGCTAATTAAAGCTACGTAATTAGCGGAGGGGGAGTCTTAAGTGTTCCCAAATGGAGCACCAGATAGCCACTTACGCAGTGCTGTGCTGTTCTGTGCTCCGGCCTCATACTCCAATCACAGCCCCAGACACACTCCGACGAGGACAAGAGGTGCTTGACAAGACTCAACGTGGCGTTAAGTCAGGATAAGTGGTTTTCAGTAGTAACAAGACCTGTTACGCTTTTTCTGTCCTGCCTGAACTTACATTTAGAACAAAGTCCTCTAGAACAGAAGGGCTGAAACTGTAAAGCTATACGCCAGATATTCACTTTGGAGTATTCCCTGAGCACACGTCTTCTTTGGAATGACAGTTTTCACATAAACATCTTAATAAAAGCTGACTACACAAGTTTCGGAGATGCCAAACCCAACTTTACTTAGTTACGTATTCCATTCATGCTCATCCCCTTGGCCTCGCCTCATCACAACTCATCTTGCCCTTTGACCCCCCCTCTGTTTCCCTTGGGTTCAATTCAAAAATGCCTCATCTCCTTTGCTCTGATGGACTTCAAGCTGTGATGCAAGAGTTTCCAAGACTGGCATGCCTCTTCTCATCGCCCTCACTCTCCTGTCTTTCCAAACTCGTCCTTGTGATGTGCTCAAATCAACAATTCAGTCACATCTATCCTTTGCTCTCTGTCTCCCCAACAGTTTATTTGAGATTCTTTGTCTTGTTCCTCGTCAGTCTGGGTCACCAAATTGCAAATTCAGGTTAGACAGACATCAAATAAACATTTCATGACAACTGTGAATGAAAGGAGCATGTATGTGAAATGACATCTCTATGATATATCTGCAGGTAATCGTTACCTTGACTGCCACACCTCGACTGGTTATAGGACATTTTCAAGAGTCAGGACATGAGTGTTTTTACAATAAGGCAATATATATTAAGAAATATTTCCAAATCATACAAAATATACCGTAGTAGAGTCATAAGGTCTACCATAAGGTTGGGGGTCAAGGGATTAATCAATTTTGAGTTTAATAGTCAGTTAAAGAAGTAGCAGAATCTTCCTTGAACTACAGCCTCCTTGAAGTGAAACTTTAAAGTGTTTTTCTTCTGAGATGCTGAATTTCCCCCTGAATAGGTTAACTGTATAGTCCTTTTTAATGGAATTCCATTGCTAGGCAACAGCCTTGGTCCTTGTTATCTTCCTGTCAGCTGATGTCGTTCACATTCACTGCAACAGGAATCAAACTTGGACACATTTAGAATGTTTATGTTTCCAACTTTGAAAAGGTCTCTACGTAACATAAAACCCAGCGCATCACATACGGAGGCTTCAGGTCCGTCAGGTGCGACACTGTGATTATAACTTCTAGCCTGATGTTAACGAAACAGCCCACGTCTTAAAGTGGCTCCGTACCGCACTTCGTTTAGGCCTCTTCATCCTGTCAGTGTACCGCTTTTCGTTTGTCTTGTTGTTGTCGTCAGAGAACTGCATCGCTTGTGTTCCCCTGTGTGCGTCAAGTATGTCTGGTGTCAAGCGCGCCTTCACGTGGACTGGCTGGGAATTACGAGTTCAAAACTCAATTAATTGCAATTCATTTATTTTATTTGAGTAATTTCTTATCAACAATTAATCAATAATCGATTGTTTGCATCCCTAGTCTGCACATAAAATACTTAAATCAGTAGTCACCAGCCTTTTCCAAGCAAAGATAATCTTTTCATGTCCACATACAGTGTGAGTCAAGATCTACTGTTCCATGACTGACATATTAACAAAAAGACCAGGCAACAGGTCAATAGTAAAAGTGGGACGAGCAAACACAGTCATATCAGTTTTGGGCTTTCCTCCCAGGAAGAGCAACATCATCATTTCACATCATTTCAGCAAACAAAATACATTTCCTGTGTTTGTTTTACAATAAATTCCATCAAGTCATTTGCTTATGCAAAGCTTTAACATGTCAAACAAAAGCTGCTGCTGTTCATTGCAGTACAGGGAAAGGAAAACAATATTCCATGTCACTTAAGTGGCTCTGCATTCAATAATCCCATTGAAAAGAAGAAATAATGGTTTAACAATACAATCCAGACGAAGGTGCCATTTGCTACCTTTTTTTCCAGAGCATTCAACTCCGGGACAGGGTCTTCATTAGCGTATGGAGTTTGTCCTGATTTTATCTGCAGCAGTTTTAGGACTTCCGTCTGTGCTTGCTGTGAATGAATTGCTACTGAGTTTACATGTCAGACAGATCAGATCCATCCCCATGACAATACATCAAACCTGATCTGTTGATTGAGGCTGTTGATATGGTTGAGTGGGGCCACTTTTGTCAAATTTGGTTAAAGAACTATTTACCTCAGTTATAGCTTCCACGATGTTAAAATAGTTTTGTTTGTTCTTTTCTCAGAAAAAAACATGGTTTGAATCTTGTGGAGAAATCCCACTAATTATTCTTTTGCTGTGGGAGTTTTATGCAGGTCAAAAAAACAAATGAGACTATAATAACTGTGGTTTCAAATCAAGCCCTAGTGTTTGCATGATTGCAGTGAAGAACATTTATTTTTAGACATAAAACACCTCAGTGTTTTATTTCATATAACCTAATTATCCTCTTTTTATACTAGAATGCACCATTGGCCTATACAGATTTTCTCCTTCTTCAGATGTCTTACTCTTTGTGTCAATGTCCTCTTCTGATCTGTTATTCTCTTTCTCGTCCTTTCCAATAACATGCCATCCCTAAGTATATTGAAACCCTCAAGCAATGATCAACACTGCCAGTGGCTGAGAGGGAAAGGGTTTGCATTTGGACACTGGCTTGAAACGTGAATCTGTCTGCTCCTGATAGAAGCTTCACATCCTCACTTGTTATCACAAGACACTTCATAAGTGAATCCCAATTGGATGCGTTCCTGAACCAAAGACCCAGAAATCAGATTGTGAGTGACTGTGACACTGCAGTGTCCCTCCATCAGTGTGTTTAAACTGCTCTCCCTTCAGCTGAATAACAGCAACCTGCCAATAAAGCCACTTAGTGTTTGAAGAAGGAATGTCACCTGCCTGGAACCCAAGTCCTTATTAGTCTCTTACTGAAGTGTCATTGAACTTCTGTTCTCCCTTGGAAGTCAATCAAAGTCGCTCCACGCTGGTACTGCTGCCGGTGAATCTAGTTAACTTGTGATTCAAATAACTTGTTTTTCATCCAAGAAGTTCTGGGGAAATGATGGTCCACTGAGTTATAAAGCAC
Source organism: Echiichthys vipera (assembly GCF_963691815.1). NCBI lineage: Eukaryota > Metazoa > Chordata > Actinopteri > Perciformes > Trachinidae > Echiichthys > Echiichthys vipera. The sequence continues at coordinate 13,107,053 of NC_139844.1, read as the reverse complement.
ATCATGCTTTTAAATTCTAGTAAATATTAATCTTATGAATACAGACTGAAAGCATTTTCCAAATACACAATCATAGTGCTATTTTTGCCTTATAGCATGTTACAGTCTGTATATGTGAATGTAGACCATATCATCTTACTACAAAGCAGGGAATCTCTGTGTGTCTGTCTGTGCTTGTGTTCGTAATTCACATATCTGATTTAACTCACACTTGGTAGGTGTATTGCTGCGGACACAGCTTTGTGCCTAGATCGTTTTCCACCATTGTGAATTGTTTCTGTTTTTATCTTTGTACTCCTCCTACAAAGGTTTGAGCAATCATCACCATATTGGGTACAGAACATCGACTCAAAACAACTCAAATGCTGTGTGTGCATTTACCTTGTCAGTGGTTGATTGAAATCTGAGGGCCGGTGTTGCTAAGAGATATGCTGTCAACCGTGCTGTGCTGCTGACTGAAGAAAGCCATAATGTGTGGCTAATAATAATAGTTTTCCCCCTATTTAGCCAGCCAGCATAGCAACGGTTATGTAACATGATTTAAGTGTGCCCCCTTACAACCTTCAACATTGGGAAGGACCCGTTGCACTGTTAAATTTGTATTCCACTTCAAAAGTGAAAGCTAGCAGGATACGCTAATTAACTTCCCCTCAGAAAGTGGAGGCTATTTAGCCTAGCTTTCTAACATTAGCACTTAATTCCACTAGACAATACGTTTGTTGAAAATTCAAATTACAAACAGACATCTAACACAGGCCTGTACCTTGAGTGGTGGTGCAGGATGGCACTGCCCCCCATGTGCCCCCCTTTATTTTACTGGCTCTTGGTTATGTCAGTCATTATGTATAAACTAGATACCCCAGCAGTACGCAAGTTTGTCTTGCATTTTCCAGAAAACACAAAGAAGAACAATCATTATGTGCTACAATATTTGAGCATAATTGTGCAGGTCTGCTACGCTCTGAAACCTGCCTGTTTAAACCAAAGTGACAAGAGATGAGGGTGTATCACCTCCATCACAACAACTCTGTACTTTTGTTCCAATTATGGACTTTTCAGGCTTTTTTTCAAAGCTGGATATAATTTGTAGCATCTTGCAATATGAATGAGGACAATGATAGTGATTGACTAGTTTTGAAGTGTCTTCTACTGTGAAAACATTGTCCACTTTTCTCTGATGCTGGGGATGATTGTTGCTATATGCACTTAGTTACTAAACAAAAAAACACATCTTAATGACAAGGTTTTCCTGTTTTACTCATTGTTTATTTTTTTATTTTTTTGTTTGCTTTTAATTTCCTCTACATGGCAGCCTGTAAGCAAATTCCTGTAATGCCTATATTGATTATCCTTAGTAAAATACTAGTTTAACTCTTAAATCTCATGACTCTGAAATACACAGACAAATCGAATTGGCAAAGAGTAATAGAAGAAGAAGAAGATGAAGAAGAAGAAGAAGAATTACTTTATTTATCCCGCACGGGCAAAATTGAATTTTTTCCCCGTTTTTTAATAGAGGTAATAATTGCCCCAAAACGGAGTAAACAACACCATCTCAAAACATAATGGTACTTTTTGTGCGTCAGACGGATGGTATTTATGGTCGAGCCAGAAACTATTTCTATACAAGTCCCAAAAAACAAAACAAATATTTCAACACAAATCAAGGATTGTTGATAAAAAATAAAAATGGTTGTAATGCATTCAAAGACAAAACAAGATGCCTTAAACCCACTACTGTGCATTGGTTATATGAGGGCGTGTGCTCCTTATTCTGGCTCTCCCTGGGTTAGATTCACTAAGCACAGGTAACATCATCATATTAACAGCAGAGTATCAAATATGACACAATATGAAACTGCGATTCTCATGGGTAAATATTACTGCTGCTGGAGCAGAAAATAATATTGCTGGAACTGACAATATATGCAAAATGTCAATGAAAAACTAAAATATGAATAAATCATTGTCTTCTGTATCCCAGTATTAAAAAATAAATGAACCCTAGATCTGTGCTCTTTGATATAATGAGGAACAAACTATTGAAAATACTTCAAAACAATTATAAATAACACATTCAGCTACCAAAGCTTGAGAGGAAAACTAATCTTACCTCCAGAAAAGAGGATTAAACAAAAGAAAGAAATGCTTCATTAGGCATATTTGAAAAAGTATTGCATTTTTTAAAAAACAGTCAGCAGATATTTTTGAAAGGTTACAACTAGAAATATTTTTTGTCTACAATCATCATCTCATTAAGTCTAAAAAGATCTCTGTTACAGATCATACCATTAATATGCAGCTAACAAATCAGCCGTTAGTGCAGTCTGCTAATAGACTTTTTGTTAAAGACCCAGAGTGGACGTGAGGTTGTGCTCAGGGGTGCTGGATTTGGTATCTCTGGTACAAATATCGTGGAAAGCAAAGTTTCTTTTAATCTATCCCTTTTCTGCCACTTATTTGGGAATAAACAAAAAGGTCCAAATGTCCCTCTCCCCAGCAATGTTTTCCATCCTGATCAGATGCCCAACTTACCTCAACTAGCTCCTTTCAACGTGAAGGAGCAGAGTCTCTACTCCAAGCTCCCTGCGGATGTCTCAGTTCCTTACTTTATTAGAGAGTTTTTACAGATGTATAAATATGTCACTGTGTTTGTATATTCAGTACTTGAAGATAGGATTCTGTCGGAAAGATAACTATATTTTCATTGACTGTTAACACACTTTTAACTTATCCTCTGAACTGAACCTACTCACGGGGACCATTTTCAGATAATCTCCTCCAGCTCATTTTCCCACGTTAAATTGATCAAGACAAACACCATACAGTACATGCTACCCATGCAAGAGCATGTGAGGATCCTGTACAAGTATATCTGTGTGACAATCTCTAGTAAAACTTGATGCTATTTGGGATCTGCATGTAAGAAGCACTCAGCAATCAGTTTTGTGAAACAGGCCCCAGCTTACCATTGTGATCTATCTACTTGTTAAAACAAGCTAGGCTACCAGAAAAACCTGAATTACTGTACGTGTGATCGTTATTGATCGTTCTTATTCCCAGGGCATCAAATACATACACTCTGTCATGCCCTGAGGTTTGATTTTGTTGCCCATACTAGTTTTTTTTTAATTCAAAACCTACATTTCTATGTGTTAAAAAACAGCAACCGTAGTGGAGCATCATAGTTTGACTCGCATAGATATCTAATGCGTTGTAAAAGTAGGGATCCTGACAAAGTATCTGTATGTGATGAAAATAGATTGATGCAATGGTAGCCAACTAAGGTACAATTCTCACTATGTAATACAAGCCATTCACGTCTGATACTGTGTGCAAGAAATCGCTGCAGCCATGATCCTTTATTCCATTACAAGTATGTCAACAGCCTTGCACATCATGAAATGTATTTAACACTGAACCTTTGATTAGAAATTAGATTCCTACATTCTCTACCCATTGTAGAGCTGCAGGCTTGAAGAATGTCTAATATCCACAACCAAATGAAGGAAACATGTGAAAGGAATCCAAAGTAGCTGTTCTAAAGACCAATGGTTACCCTACTTTAAATTCCCTCAGGTTTTTTCCATTCCCTTCAAGATGCGTTCGTTTATTCCTTCCCTGCCATCTCCACTCGCTGTCTCTCAATCTTCCTCTCTGTGTTGGATGTAAGGCAGGAGGAAAGAGAAGCTGCTGTACCGACGTGACAGAGTGGGGTTGCTGTGCTTTTTTGTAACTGCTCCAGAGCAGTCATGCGGTCGCCTAGGGAGGTAGACATAAAAACAACGAGACAGGAGTGCGTCACAAAGGATTGAGCTGTCACAGGAAAGGACGAAAGACTTCAGTCATCAGGCTCAGTATACTTTACAAAAGGTCACACACAGCGGGACTCAGCTTTACATTGAAGATTAAATGCTCAGAATACTAAGCTTTTCATTTTAAGCATTCATACAGGAAAAAAGTTTTTTTTTTTAAATCATGAGAGAGTTAAATATGCTTGTGTGGGAAGCCTGCAGTGTGTATAATACGATATGTGATGTGGAATATTGTGTTCTATAAATATGGTTATTTAAATCTGTGACCATGTAAACATGAATATCTGAAAGTATAAGTGAGTTACATTTCAACAATTAGTGTTTTTTGAACTGGGAACTGAAAACTGTTTATTTAACATGGAGCGAGGAACAACATGCTGCACCAGATGGAAGCAGATATTCGCAGTGTTAAATTCCACAGGGAATAAAGAGGATTAATATGTAAATAAGGGAGTAACACTGTTTCATGTAAAGAGATCATTCATCAAAGAATCAAATATCTGTGTAAAAATCCCATTTCAGATTTTAAAATACCCACGGTTGTTAAACTCTATTTTTCAACCCCAAGGACTGCATAGTCAGCAGCTCATTTTTGTGTTCTCTCCATTTACTCTTAACTTTCAAATACCAAAAGTTTTTTTTGAGCTGTGCTTGTTGCAAGAGGACAGTTTTTCACTTTGATAGTCAAATTTTTTATTGCAGCATGAAATTCAAATGAAATCATCTGAGGTGAATGGGGACATAAAATCCGGTTGAAAATCAGTTCAAACAAGTCGAGTGCTCGTCTTTTTCTTTGTGAAAATTGTTTAAAACTCTTACATGGACTGTATGTCCTTGCCTTTTGCCTACGGACATAGTGTGTATGTGTAAAGGTTGTTTGTTTGCTGTGTGTTTGGCTAACATGGATTGTCTGCTGTGACACTGATAAATGGTGTTGCACTTTGAGTAGGCGCTCACAGAGAGACCCAATCCCTCCTGGCTGTCTTTGCTCATTTCTTCTGCCTATTATTTATCTGTGGAGAAGAGTGGTGGAGGGTCAGCCTCTGTCTGTCAGAAGACAATACGTCTGAACGAAGCGCCACTCCTGTCACCTGGCTGCAACTTACACTCCCTCATTTCCTCACTCTTAGGAGATTGGCTGTCCACTGTCATACAAAACTATGCCGTGCCCACTTTTTTCTTTCTTCTTTTTTTTTTTTTTTTACATACAAATGGCTTGTACTGGATATACAATATGTTGCCTTGCTGCCTGAATGTCCTAGTATGGCAGGATATTTATATTCAGTGATGCTCATGCAGAAACATCAAACTGACATTTGAATTCCCTTCAGTTTCTGTTTAAGAAAATATAACATATAATTACTCTGCAACTATTTTGCATATTTCATTTTACAGAAACAGTATACAACAGATTATAGGCATGGGTCTATGTAAGCCTAAGCGTGACCTTTTTTTGCATGGCAGTGGATGAATGACATTTGAGTTGCACATCATAGGCTACTGTAAATCCTACAAATGTTGATACAAGAGCCTTCCAACCCATTTTCAACAAGCCCAAATAGTGTTGGTTATGCACTGGTTCAAGCTACATATTCAAGTGGTCTCTCCCTGTACAACATGCAGTATTTGGTGGGACCCATTGTGCTTTTCAGATATTCCACTCATAAAGTAGAAGCTAGCAAGCTTGGCTAACTAGCTTGCTAACATTTGACATTTGTGTAAACACATTGTGTTGTTAAATTTGCAGTTCACTAAAACAGAAGCACCTAGCTTGCTTGTTGGGTTAACCAACTTGCTAATGTTAGCACTAATTCCCACTAAATGTCACTTTTTTCTTCATTTCATTATCTTCTGAGTCATAAAAAGGTGTGTGAATAATAGCTTATGGATTAATCCTGTGTTTCACACACATTATACAAATGCGGTCCAGCTTCCGTAACCATAGGCAAACCAACTAGAAGTGAATATCCGTACATATGCCATGTACTGGAGTATGGAACAGCTAGAGCATGAACAGTATGTGTGCTTGCTATGCGTACAGTCCGATTGTAACTTTTTAAGGGCTGCACGCAGATGATCCCTTGCAGACATGGGCAGATGACGTTAGGATGACGGTATTACATCATGGGGGCCGAGTTGGATGACGGAAAGTATGATTTCGGTGGTAATAATTAACAGGTGCTCTGGTTTATTCAAGTTAGCCTTGAAAGAGCTACTGTAAGCCAGCATGCTAGTACTGCTTTTATTATATAGGTCAGACCTGTGCTCTTCATTCTGTGACACAGCAAAATTTCCTCTGTGAAGAAGGGCAATTTTGACCACCTAAGTACTCAAGTCAAAACGACAAGGAGTTCATCTTTAATCACAGCTATTCTATTTAATGACTGGTCTACTTAATGCAGTGTGATTTTAAAACCCTTGGTAAACTGAATCAAACTGGTGAGAAAGGAATGCTTATCTGGAGCATGAATAGACTTCAAAGACATTATTGAGTTACATCACCACCAGTATTTTAATTAACTGGGTCAAGGACCACATCGCCACTCCATTGTGACTATTTGTTTATGCGTAACAGCCTCTTTCAATCAGCTCTGCCCGCTAGTCCTCTGTGTTATCTGATCACAGTCACCTGGTTCAGAAAACGGGAACCAAATCCTTATTTCTGACATTTTTTTGTGGCCAGCTGGAGGCAGTGAACGGGGAGACAAATGATAGTGCATCCAACTTTGAGGGGAAATGCTTCAGTCATTATTCAGAAAGACTCTGTTGGGCTCTTACATGCATAAGTGGTTACTTTTAAAAAGCCAGATGTTGTTTTCTGACTGTTGAGTTTGTAACCAGAGGGTCAAAAAAAGGGGTGTGCAAAGGAGATAAACAGACTGTGTGTAAAGGTACCACATAGATAGACAGAAACAAACTGTACACAGGCAGCTGCATCTAATCCCCAAAGAGAAAGTGATAGAGCAAGAAAAAAAGTCAGTGTGAAAATGGAGGGAAAATGCAGTTGGAAGGGGCGGGGGAATGGCAACTCTCCTCCTCTGATCTGCCATCCACTGGCTCATGTTCAGGGCATCCATTCTCAGAATGTGAGTCCAGCCGGCCAACCTTTTTTTGTTGTTGTTCTGCATTTGCCCCTTTCAGTCTCAGTCATGCCTGCAGCTAATGGATTAATTCTATAGAAGAGTTCAGCTGCCTTCTTACAGATCCTGTAAAATGTATAATACAGCGCCAAAATCAGTATCTACGGGTCATTGTTAACATAGGTAAACATGTTTTTTCAATCCTTTTTGTGTTTGATAGAACATATTTTTAGCAAAAGGGTTTTGAGCCAGGCTGAATGTATATAATTTCATTGGGTCACTACTTTAAACGTGCAGTTGGCAACATTTGTTTGAGTGTATTCACTGAAGCCGACACTATGCTCCGATTAAACAACATAAATCATCACAAAACGCGCCTCTACGCGCACATAGAGCCTGTTGTTTGTTTTGAAAAAATCCACAGCGCCCGTGTCATCCTGTCCACTCAGCGCAGGGCTGTGTGGGAGCTTTCACGCACAGTTCGTGCACACGCCACAGTTCCCCACTCCCCCCTCGTGCATGTAACAATATCACAGGCACACGCCTCAAGCTAGGCTAGGCTAAGCTAGGCACTATTATGTCAGCAGTTGCTATCTATGAGTAAGTTAGCCAGTCTACCTCCATGCAGCATGTACTCCGTGCCGTTTATTGATGAGAAAAGACACGTTCACCGAATCTGCAGCTTTAATAATTGCTTATAATAACTAGCCTATATTAAATTTACATGAGAATTAGGAAAATGATTACTGTTTAAATGAAATCAAGTCACAAAAGTGCATAAAACAAATTGAGCAGCAGCAACATTTTATTCTAAAAAGGTTAAGAAATGTTTTCTTGGTCAATTATGTTGCCATGGATGGTGCATGACAAACAAAGACTTTACCAGCATTGTTCTCTGCTTAAATAAATCCCTAGGCCTCTCTCTCCACTCTCCATCTGTCCCTGCCAGTGGGTAAAACACTGTCATATTTTTCATTTTCAGAGTTTTGCATTTTTCTTAACAAAATTAAAACTTTACACAGTCATTGGTGTGTCATTGCCTGTGGGGTTTTAGGAGTCTGTTTTCACTTCTTTTATTTCTTTTTTAATATTTGAGTATAAATGATGAATTAACTTTTTTCCCCTCCATTCATGCATAACATACTTTCTGCAGATATGACTTTGTCAGACATTATTACTGTGCAATATTAGGGCCAGCTGGTTATTGATACGAGTGGAGGAGCAGGTACAGTGGCTGGGTTAATGAGGGTCAAAGCCACTGCTGGTTGTCAGAAAGCTGAAAGCAGGGAGGATCCAGTACATATTAACACAGTTAATTGTGGCTCTAATGCAACAAAGCCTTGGGCTACCCTCTCTTGTAAAAGCCCTGAACCACAACAATGGCCCTGTCTCTAGGATCATCTCATGAGGTCTGGACCAACATCACTATTAATACAACGCCTATTTTGGGCAGTGACTGCAGTCAGAGCTGTAGTGAAGCCCAACTTAGGATCTACTAACACGTAACATTCGTACCGTGCCCAAGAATGATTCACGGCTAAAGTCTAGTTCGTTTGACTAGTATTTTATGCAATTTTACCGTACCTAGGCAGGGCACGCTTCTCGGATGTAGCCCGATCGAAAGAGGTGGGCATCGGCACAGCGCGGTTGCACATGTACAAGCAGCGATCAACGGCCACTCGTGACTCGGGTGCTTCGGGGAGCTGGTCAGCATCGGGCAGGCGCGCGTTTCTGTGACTGTCGGACATCGCAGGGAGGGGTTGGACTACAGACAATGTATTGATACTTTTTCACCACTTTTTGCATCCACTGTGTGGTGCTAGAGAGCGCATGCTTGCAAACTGAAAATGTCAGAAAATACAGCCTGAAAGAATGTGTCCCCCTATAGCTTTTGCTAGGAAAGAAGAAACATCTCCATATTTTTCAGTGTTACTATTTAAGATCTGAAATATGTGCAAAATTAAGCATCATCTCCGCATCTTAGGGAGAGGATACATTTTATGGCAGACAGAAAATCACAAAATATATAGCCTGAAAGAATGTGAATCTGAGGCCCCCATCAGCAGGTGAACATCATTTGTCTGTGCCTTCCAAACCGTTACATAAATCGGATTCAATTTGGAAGGAGTTTGTTAGGTTTAGCCACAACTTGGTGGTGTGTAGAAAAGTAAGAGTGCAATGAAATGGTAAATGGGCTGCATTTTTTGTGCTTTTCATCTAAAAAGTTCCTCTCAGCCAGCTACAATGAAAGGTGTTGGCCTAACCATCAGGAGATCCTGTGTTAAGTGTCTTGCTTAAGGACATGTGGACGGGGAGCAGGTTATCGAAAGTCCAATCCTGTGATTATTAGAGAATACTCTGTACCTGCTGAGCCACAACCACCCTCTAACCAAAAATCCTACTTGGACACAATTGCAACCATGTAAAATGTGTCTCAAGGTGGAAGACCAGTGGGTCACTGCTTTGAGTTCTTTGGGTGATTAAATTTACCAAATTGTGCTGGCTTCATTCACAGTAACTGGCTGTTTTTTTTTGTTTTCAAACTACTTCTTCCAATTCAATGATGTTGGTGCCTCTGGCAAAAAGACCAAGTAGTACATTCTGTGAATCAGCCTTTAGACATAGACTAAGACAGCTCCCTGGGACATGGCCTTTCCCTCGAGATTAACCTGATGTGTTATGCCAGCTTCAAAAACGCAACCATATTTTAATACAGACTCTATTTAGCACAATTGGTGTTTGAGTACAACTTCTGGACTTTGTCATCTCAGTGGGGGATTTATCAAACATGAGAAAGTGACATGTGCCCGCCACAGCTTCTACCGGAGGACTATCTCAAAGGCATTGTGGTTTGTAATCCATCCACTGTCACCAGAGCAGACACTCGAGGCAAGGGAGAAGTGATATTGACCCCATTTGTCCCTTAGCAGCACAGAGTGGAGTGACATATACACCACTGCTCAAAGACCAACAACCACTGTAAATTAACCATTTCCAAGTAACATATTGTCTTATTTTGCTGGCATTCGGGCTTGGAAAAACATGTATTAGGCTACATTAACTTATTTCTTCTTTCTTTCTGGGCCATTGCTTTTCTGAGTTTAGTGATCTCCAGGTCCAAAAGCATGTGTTCACAAAGCTAAGAACCAATGAAGATGCTTGTAGATAACAGACCCTAGCCATTTTTCACCCATTATATCTCAAAGCTAACACACACCCATTCCTATCAAATGTCTACAATGTACACACCTTATCAAGTCCCAACACACAGAGATTGACCTGTTCCTGAAATGGAGTGGCCTGGCATACTGCCCATAGACCGTAGAAGCCAGAATCTTCTAATACATAATTACTTTTATAGATTATTGTCATTAATTAAGAAAAAAATGTTAGTTGCATCTGCTAACTTATAATGTTGGCTTCATATGTTGCCAGTTATACAGCAGTGATTCATACATGCCAATGAAAGGCATGATGGTAAAGATAAATCAGAAACTAACTTAAAAAAAGTAAATAATAAAAATATTACAATATTACACATTCTCTCTTCAGTATTGACACGAAACATTGATCCAAATCTTTGTGTTGAGGCTCACAGGCCTGCTGACAGATGAATACTACATGAAGAGAGAAAAGTAAAGGTAAAGCACAGCCAAAGATGATGTGTTCAATGCACCGTTCTCTGATTTGCATTTTTCCTCTTAACTGTCAAAACTCTCTTATTCCTCATGGTAGTGCGGTTTCATAGATAATAAGGAACGACCATTGTTTCATCAGTATAAAATGTCCTTCAGTTTTCTGCTTAAGTTACTTCAATAAGAACTCCAGAACTAAACTTCTTTCAAATATAAAACAGACTTTGTGGCCAACATTCACACAAGCTGTTTTAATATTCCTCAGTATGACAATAAAATCACTGAATTGGCTATTCATGTTCCAGTAGACTTTTTTGAAGAATAAAACGGTTTTGTTATACACAAACTAGATCTACTAACAGCCAGTGATTGTGGGCTTTTTCATGCTCTCTACTTTAATGTAGTAATATAAATAATAAATTGCCTACTTATTGTCAGTTGTGGAATTACACATTCATTTTACAGCAATTTAATTTGACATAAAACCCACAAGTGAAAATAAACCATATTTCCAAGACTTAAACTTACAACCATAAAGAGTATGGTAGATTTTCTGCTCCAGTCTCCTTCTTTTTGTAGTGGGAGCCATTTAAGAACTGGCACAGGGCTTCTGGCAGACATCATGTCTTCCTAATTTGCCTCATCTTGTGCCTGTTTGGCATCTCTCTCTGAAGGAATTAAGAGGGGCAGGCTGGTTGCATCCATGGTGCCTGATACCTGGTTTCACTTGGCTCCATTTAACAGCAGCTGACCACAGGGTACACAGTGGACTCTACACTTACATTGTCACTCCCAACTCATCACATACGTCTGCATGGTCAGGGCCCCTTGGTGTAACGTTTTTAACACAATGGTTTCCCTTTGGCATAATTTTCAATGTGCAGGGTAGGGTTTGTTTTAGGCAACAAAACTACTTGGTTAGGTTTAGGAAAAGATCCTGGTTTGGATTAAAACAATTGTTGTGTAACTTAATTATGTAAAGTTAGTTGAGGACGTAACTTAGTTAACTTACATATCGAAATTAAAATAAGTCAAGGCTAAATTTCTGTTTCACATGGGACATGAGCAGCGGTCACCTGGGTGAAAGTCCTGAGTTTGGTTGCTTCATCCATCCACCCATCCATACGGACGTTCAAAGGGTGCCTTGTGCATTGGTATCAGATGCAGAGGGCCACTGACCAAGCTGATGTATTTGACAAGTTGACAGTGAGAATGGGCTGGCATTGCAGAGGTATGGATGGTGTCACAGAATACAATGAGAGAGAGGGACTCTGTGCCTGTAATGATGGAGGGAGGAATAATGGCTGCACTGGGTAGTGTAGACAGGCAAAGGGTATGTGGTGCTGGAGTCATGGGGGCTGGATCAGTAAGAACCGGCACAGAGCTAAAAATGTTCACAGCAGGCAAAGACTCATTGATGGTGGCAGCATGGACAAGGCCACGATGGTGTTGGCAGACAGGGAGGTGGGCCTCAGCAGCTACAGGTAAATTACATCTGGTGTCTCTCAGGTTGAAAAAAAAAAATAGGACAGAAACTGGTCTGTCCATCTCCTGAAGAGAAGTAATTTTATTCTTCTCTCTTTAAATACCAGTCCCTCACACCAGTTTGATAGCAGTCAGTATACTTATGCTTGTGACCCATGAGGAAGATCCACCATGAAAAAAAAACAAGGTAGGGACCCCGATTGAACTCCGCCAGCCTTTTTATTATTTTGCCTTCAAATCAACCACTTACACTACAGGTTCTGTAGTAATTTACAGTATTATTACAGAGGACAGGATGTGTGCAGGTCCTGAAAACGTCTTTAAATTCCTTGAAATTAATTTGCACACCACCTTAATCAATCACACATGCCTTTTTGAAGCACCAGAGCACAAAAAGAAGGACCCCTCCAGTCTCCTATCTGTCAGCGCTGCTAAATTTATGCCAAAATTATGCAAATGTATGCGCTTATGTCTATTTTACAAATATTAGTTGTGCTTTTTGTGTTTGGGATTGGACGGAGATGGCATGTGGCTACGACTCGCTCATCAGGAAAGGAAATCGACTCAACAGTCTGCTGATGACTCTGCTAACCTGGACGGTCATGGTGGACAAGATGGGCACCGACTTTGATCCCGGATTGCACTTCTTTGGAATTGTACAGTCAGATTTAAAATGATAAATAGAAATTGATTGATTGTTAAAAATGTGGGAACTTTTCGAAAAGAGACAGAAAAAAACGTGAAAGTTTTCCTAGTTTTTCATTTCTTTCATTTTAGAGCTTAGTCTGTTACAGTGTTAATTTTTTTCCCCCTTTTGGCTGCTCTCAGTTTTGCGTTTGCCATGATTATTGTTTTGAGAAGACATCCTTTTAGTTGTTGTTTGCACACTTCTTTTGTCACCTGCCCAATTTGAAATTGGTTTTGTTTGTCACTCTTATGTGAATGCATCCACATTGTGAATGTGGATTTGATTACATATTTGTTGCTTCTGTTGGTTGCTTCCCAACTTTATTCAGTAATGGGGACCTATCCAGAACATATTTTGCTCAGCAACGATCATGGTCAAAACATCTTAAGTGTGTTACATTAATTCTTTATACTAAGTTTTGAAATTTTAACAGCAGTGTCATATATTTAATTTGAACGTTTTTTTAGTGACAGTGCATATTTTGCCAATTCAAATTTCTTCGAGCTAAACTTTCCTTTTCCCCTTTAAGTTTTGATTCCAGTGCCAGTGTCCTGTTATTTAATGCCACATTTTTTAGTGCCAAAGTACTAACTCCACGCTTTTGCCTTTATAAATTGCACATTTTTACCATTACCGTAAAACACCAACAACATAAAAATGTCAGAATTACAGTACTAATGCTCTGTTATTAATGCATGGACGACCCTTCAATTAAGTTTCTTAAGACTATTACGTGCTTTGCTACTTGTGTGCACATGTGATACACTGCGGTTACAAAAGGATGGCACCAAGTGAGAGCAGTTAAATGATTTAACTTGTTCATGTGCATTGTCCTGTCATCACAAGACAATTTCATCTGACATTTTGACACAAGTCATGTTGAAAGGTGCACCCTTCATCGATCTGATTTACTGCCTCTTTGCATGTGCTGTCCCTTGGTGTATGTGTGATCTCTAATTAGTTTAAGGCAATTTCCTTGCCTGGATAACATTTACATCACTGCATCAATAATACATTATATGACAATCCATCCCATTCCCTTTTAAATGCCATTTCCATAAACATATTTATCAAAAGAGATTTTCTGCCTTGAAGATTGTAAGATTCTCATCAAGTCACAGACTTGAACAGCTTGTGTTTAAGGTATTTGATGCTATAAATCACAGATAATCCCATTGGAGCACTATAAACTACATACCTCTCCATCTATGTGAGGATGAGAGCAGCGCAGAACAGAAGCAGAGTTGCTAAAAGTGAAATCAAATGCCACACATCTCACTTATCATATCAAATTACTTGTTTGTATTCCATTGCAAAACTCTGGGTAAATAGAGACAAACAGCTGTTCATGTACCGAACAAATTAATTCACCCTTGCTCTCTGAAGTTCTTTCTCCCAAAGTCATCATTTATAATTTCAGCACTTTTTAAATTAGTTGAACCCCATGTGAAATGATGGATGGACACTTTCCCCAGTCTTCTTCCCCACACATGTACACAGACACACACACACACACGCACACACACAGACATATTCACCCTTGACTCCACTCCAAAGTAATTTACAACTGGGATGGCCGCCATCTCTGAAATAGCCTCTCGGTTTGTTTGGAAGAGAAACAGCATACATAGTGACAGCCAGAGGCTACTTGTCTGTCAACAGTGAGCAAAATAAAACAAATAATCTCTATGAATCATTCACGGTATTCTCATCAATTATTTCTATGGTGGGTCAAATAACATGCACAGACATGAAGGTGTGTTGTCAGTAATGGATATTTACATGTTTCTGAGCGCTTTGACAGGCCATCTGCCTAGCTGTGAGTGTCAGTATTCACTAATCCACCAAGAGGGTGCGTTTATGTCCCTTTCTCAAACACATTTTCTCTTGCTAAACACTTTTGCTCCATCCTCCATCCTCCAACCCTTACAGAGAGTTCTGTACAGACGAGAATGTCTAATGTACCTTGCTTTGGTTTTGTGTGCGTGTGTGTTTGTGTATTTGTGTGACATCTCGGAAACCCCCCTGTTGTTCCAAATAGCCCAGCAGAGCTGTACTGTACCTTGCAGGGATGCATTCAGATACTATCCTATACTATGTATGGGCTCTTAGCTGTTTTACATCCTCTCATCTCACCGCTGGGTTTCTCCAGAGCCCTTGTAGTCCCCATCGCAATGACTGTACCCCACCTTTAGAGATTCTTTGGTGACAGAATCAGGACAGCTCTGCCGTCAGCAGCATCAAAGCCACAGTAAGACGGAGATGGATTAATAAGTAAAGAAAAGTGTGACTGAACGAAAAAGGCTCCCAGATCACACAAAGGCGGTAAAGTCACCTGGGGCCTCTAAAGGAGAAGGAAGTTTTCAAACCTGTTTGTTTTGTCACACTCACTCAAAGAATTTCTATGCATGAGCATCTACCATTCCAGGAACAGCAGGAAGAGAGGAGGTTGGGGGGAGATAGGCTGCCACTGATGTAGCTAGCATACAGAAGTTTGAAGAGCAAAGGAAGGCCTGTGCTAACACGCATTCACCCAGCATGCCGCTGTTCATTATTCCACCAATCTGTCAACTCCCACTGCTGAATCATCGTGGTGACACAGAAGGAGGGCGCCGAAGCGTCCTAGTGCTACAACAGTTATTTCTGATGTCTGAGGACACAACTGGCTCATTGATTATAAGACTGAATTTGAATAACATGTGTTGATATGCATGAGACTTAAAGTGAGTAAGGATAAAGCTTTGTGCCTTGGAATGATAGTCTAGTCTGTACCTCTTGTCTTCTCCATCACTTGTTCTGCTTCCTAATTCTCTTTTTCTCTACCCCTTGCTCTTTTTACATTATAATTTGTCCTATCCATATGGGTCACCATGCTTCAGAAAAGCCTGTTTGGTTTAACGCTGTCCACAGCACCATATCTGTCATAACTGCAATAGAAATACTTATCTCAGAAATTGAGGCAACATTTTGTGGGCTGAGGCCCTACTCCTAGTATCAGAGTAGAATACAGCACAAGCTTCAACACGATTTCCACTGCAGTCAATCATGCTGAAGTTCAACTCTATTAAAAAAAAGAAAGAAAGAAAGAAACCTTCCTTATGATAAGGGGTTAGGTTTTTTTCTTCTTTTGGTATCAAATATGTCCTGCTCGCAGCAAGGGCTTTTATCAGATGCTTAGAAGTTTATGAGGCATCACTGTTTATCAGCTGCTATCTGGCATTTAAGTATAATCTTTATGACACTCAAAAAACAGCTGTGAAATTTTCAGAGCGGCAGTAAGGTCACCTGCTGATGGGCTGTGGAAAACTGCTTCTAGAGTCGATCAGCTTTCCAGCGTTTTGCCGGGGGGCGACCAGTGAAAGCCTTAACCCGCCGTGCTACTCTTGTCACAACAACCCAACAACTATCACAGTTATTACCAGAAGGTACAGAAACAACAACATAAACGCACAAACCCGTCAGTACATGTGCTGCAGTGGTGTGGGGATTGTGTCTGAGCCCAAACACCACACCGCTCCTACACTTAACTTTCAGTGCTTGACCCAGGAGCGAGGGAGAGGCGTAATGAAGCTAGCTCTGCTCCCTTCCTAATCTGGTCTGACAGGTCCCGACTCGGAGAGTATGATTAATGTAACCTACAGCAGCAGCCGGATGCATTTAATGTCATCTGCAATATCACCCGGCTCCAACAAATGAGAGCCCAAATATCATAAATTCCTGTGGCAAGTTGTCCATATCCATTAGCAAACAATTTATTGCAGAGGTGAGATTTCTGTTGTTATTTCCTCGTGTTGTGCCACCATATCCATCAGTCAGTCAGCCCCTGAGCCCTTTTCCACGGAGAGTGAAAGACTGATCTCCTGTATCGAGCTGCCATGGATCATTCCTCAAGTATTTGTTCATTATCCAGGTGGTGGTTTAAATTAGGCTTTTCACAGGACCCTTGTGGTTTTCCCATGAGGAAGCAGTGGGGAAGCAACCTGAGCATATGGCCTGTGTCGATAGTTTTGAGGGCTGGAGTAAGTTAACTCCCCATCAAGGGTTTAGGAGCAACTTATAACGAGAAGGGAAATTTCATTGGTCAAACCAGGGATTAATTCAAGGATACAAAGCTCAAAACAGCTGAGCAAATATTGAGGAAATTCATCTTGTATTATTAAAAATAATAGGTATATATATATATATCTATATATATATAGATATATATGTAATAAGTATAAAGGAGCAAACTTTCCTATCTAGAGTTCTTGTGTTTTCCCATCCTGATAATGTTACACTCACCACCAAAAAGCTTACCTTGATGTGTTTTGAAGAGCGTGAAACGTTGCTTTTCAATTCTAGTTCTTGACATTTTGCGGTTGACTCAACAGAGCTCTGAAAGCCAGAGTAAACTAAAGGTTTCAGGGTTTCAGAAGGATAAAGTAGCACAAATTACAGCCGAATCACTGTTGATGTTTCACAGCATTGCCTTCAATCCATGTCACATAGACACCTATTGCCCCCCCGGCCGACTCAGCCGTAGAATATTTTCTCATCCGCTGCACGTTCCATGGTAGCACGCATCTTAATCTGAAGAGACGGTTCCATTTCAGCTCGCTGCCGATAACCTTCTTATTCATTGCTCCCCACGTACACCTTCGGTGAAAAGAAGGAAGCGCAGAGAAATAGAAATGAAAGAAGATGATTTCAGTGGCTGAATCATAGATTTAGGGAACAACTTGAAAAAAGTAGAAAAAGCGAGAGAGAGGAATAAAAAAAGGGAGCAAGATGAGATGAGAAGAAAGGAAATGAGGAGACGCCCAGAGAGAAAAAATAGCGACTGTGGTGTATTAACTCGCTGTCTGGCTGGTTAAAAATACAAGGAAGCAGTCTTTCAGTACTTGCGGTTGAGGTGAAGAGAATCTTGCGTCATGACAAATGGACTGGTTAAATACCCCACTCCCTCTATATCATCTTGTTTAAAAAGCAATCAGTCTGCTTCCCTTTTTTAAAAGACAAACCCTAAGGGAGCATCCGGAATTTGAGAGACAAATGAGGTTCAAATCGGAAATGAAATAGTCAAGAGGAAAGTAATGAGTGCGCCCCTCTTTTCTGATGAGCTTTATGCTGCTGACAAATTACTGGTAGACTTAATATAGAGGTACTGATAGACTGTGCAGTAGTAAGAAACCCTGTGGAGACAGAAGGCCTGCAGACTCTTTTCAATTCCTCTATTGTCCCCTGGAATTAAAACACGAGGGACTCAAATAAAAAGTAGACTTGATTTAAATGTCAGTGCATCATGGTTTCGTCGCCTTGGAAAGCTTTCAGTCAGACTTTGTTGATATCCTGGCTGTCTCAAATAGAACTAAAGAAGCCACAGAGGCTATTTTTAGCTGTGACGAGCAGCTCTATAGCTCCTTTGGTCGGTCGGCTGGTCCACAAAAATGTACCAACCCTTTGGCGGTTTTCGCCCTGGGGGGCTGAAATTTGCCATGGAGGTCAAGTGTTTGTGGGCTTGTGTGTGTGTGTGTGTGTGTGTGTGTGTGTGTGAGTGACTGTGTGTGTGTTTGTGTGTGTGTGTGTGTGTGTGTGTACGCAGCTCTTGTGCATTCACGCTTGTTGAGTAATAAACGAAGGACCAAGAGAAGTCTGACTCACCAGATGTAGACTGTTCTGCTAATATCTTTCTCTATTTTGAAAGGGCACTGTCGCTGCATCTAGGGCTTGGATCCGCCCAGGACTATTGGTTTAAAAAAATCCAAACAAGCATGAACGTTTTTCCCCACACCAGAGTGATAAACGGTGCAGCTAGACCTTTCTTCAGTGCTGACACAGTCTCTTGCTAATAGGCCCCCTCAGCTGGGTTTTTGGTCAAACGAAGGGACAATATTTGTTTCTCCGGGCTCTCCGGCTTCCTCCCACAGTCCAAACACATGCACGTGTTACATTAATTGATAACTCTAAATTGCCCGTAGGTGTGAATGTGAGTTTGAATGGTTGTTTGTCTCTAGGGTGTACCCCGCCTAACGCCCAATTTCAGCTGGGTTTGGCTCCAGCCCCCCCGCGGCCTTGTTAGGGACAAGCGGTTGAAGATGATGGATGGATGGATGGAATATTAACAGCAGCTACTCTGCTTTTCTTTACCAGTGGGATGACAGAGCTGCAAGGTGTGTTTTTTTTTGTCCTTAGGCTGCTAGAAATGTCAACAACGCACACCGGTGATCACCGGCAGAGGTGGCATGAGGGAGGAGGACAGAATGCTGATGAGGGAGCTGGAAGCATCCAAAGGCAAAGACTTGCACATATGTGCCCCTAGAAGCAAACATGTAAACAGGCACTGACGGCTGAATGCACACACATGCTGGGACACATGTAGTCACAGTGCAGGAGATGAAACACACACACATATGGCCATGCACAAAGTAGCCTCAGTCTGACCTCTGAGTCTCCGTAGCTGTGAACAGGTTGTCACTGAGCTGTTGTAGAGCAGCATGAGCAGACAGAGCTTCTGGGGGAGATGACCTTTGCTGCCGCACCTCTGACCTTTCACGGATCACCCGTTCAGCTCGGCTACATCTCCAGGGAATGTTTGCTCTCTGAAATCGCTCAGAATCTCTTCTTAGCCCCACACAGAGAGCATACTCTATTGCGGATGGAGTAGGCAGATTGTATGGTTTATGAAGAATACATACATCTAGGGGGAAAAAAACTCAAGATATAAGAATCAGCACCATCTCAAACTCCCATTTCACCTCCAGGCAGACAGACCTCATCAGAATGAAAAATTTTACTTGTGAAACCCTACTGACAGTCATTACGAACTTTTTACATAAAATCCTTGTGGAGAACACAAAGTTTCAAAGGAAACCCAAAAATTTACTTTGGGGGTGTAAGGAACAGATAGGAGTTAAAGATTCGGCTACATCAATACACAACTGCAGATTCAGACAAACTCTGTAGGGAATTCACAAAAAAAACTCATACAGCCGTTTAAAAAAAAAAAATCAAGTTACTCTGCCTCTCTGTGTGCTCCTTTGCTTTCGAGCACCCATTGTCACCCAAAATGGTTCCTAAACTGTCTGCTGCTCATTTAGCTGTACACAATACACAAAACATGTGTGTGTGTGTGTGTGTTACACTATTGAGGGAGTGGGGATGTGAAGGGGGTATTTTATTTTAATGTAAAGCACTGTGGGCTGCATTTTTATATGTATGTCTGCCCATGTCTACTGTTGTGGATTCATTGCCTGGGGTATTTGTGGTTCAGTATTTGATATAGCATTTAAGAATATAAAGATTAGAATAAGTCTTGGGTTTGAATATTTCACTCAGTGTAAACATTGTATAGCTTCAATAAAGAGTTGGAACAAGCCAGTACAGAATAAACAGTACAGTATGCATATCTCACAGTATGAAATATAATGTTTTTAAACCTTTACTCAAGGGGAAAGTAAAAATAAAAAAGTGAGGGTGATGGTGTTAAAAAGTTTCATGATTTAATATCCCACATGTGGCTATTTTGTATCAAGACCCATAGTAAGTCACTGGTGTTGTCTAATTAGTGAGAGGGTTGTAAATTTAGGCTAAAAAACTTGCTTCATCTCTACTTTTACAGCCCTCAAGTCGACTCACAAGGTAGATGGACAAGACAGTTCTTTTCTGGTGGAAAACCCCATAGCAATTAAAGTTTAGAGTTTTCCTCACCTGTCTTTAACAGCCCCATTCTCAGCCTGGCCAGCCTCCAGGAAATCACAAAACACCCACAATCACACTTAACAAATGTGTTTATTGCAAAAATGCAAAATGTCTGTTTCAAGGGGCAAACACTTCTCACATTCACGCTCTCAGTCGGCATGTGGAAATGATTCTTATCACATTCTCAGCTCAGAGTACCACTTCCACTGTACTTTGTGAAGATGTTAGAGTTTGTAAAATCAATAATATCCCATCATGAGCCTCACCTTTGCCCAAGGTCTCACAACTAAAACTATTCTTCCAATGCGATGTGAACATATGGAAGCCCCTTTTCCAGTTGCTTCATTACATCCGTGCACATCACACAATACATGTGTTCATTATGTATCGGCCTCATTGTCCGGACTATCGCTGTCTTGTCGAGCTGTCTGTGTCCTTCTCACCTGTCTCTCTCTCGCCTCACTCCATCTCCTTTTCTGTAATGGAAGCTGAGACCTATTGATTTTTTATCCTGGCTACTTTTCACTGAGCATCTGGCTGTCTCTTTTACTTATGCTGTGGGCAGCACAAGCGTTTTTATTCAGGCCAGTGAAGGAGAATCAATTACATTGCCTATGGGATTTTGATTTCCAAATTTTGTATTCAAGAGTTGACATTGAAGCTATTCTACAACATCAGGCTGAGGGTGTTTTTGAGGTTTTGTTGTTAGGTCTCATATTAGCACCCATGCTGAGGTACTTCATGGACTAGCTCCCCACTAAATGATAGGAGAGTTTGGAAATAACAGACCATTTGGCCCTTAAGCACCTCATAAAAAACCTCTAATGTTGTTTTCTCCCCATTAATCCAAACGTAGTTTTAAATCACCACAAATTGAC
Organism: Echiichthys vipera; assembly: GCF_963691815.1. NCBI lineage: Eukaryota > Metazoa > Chordata > Actinopteri > Perciformes > Trachinidae > Echiichthys > Echiichthys vipera. Next base: position 13,085,795 of record NC_139844.1, on the reverse strand, counting down.
ACCCTTGAGCAAAAAGGTCCTAGTTGCTCTTAAGAAGACTTTGCCTCGCCTCCTTTCCTCACTGCGTGTGGTAATGAGGGGAAATTGAGCAAAATGTGTTTTTAATTAAAAAACAATAAAGCAGCTATATTTCATGCCCGAAATGCACTCAGAGATCAGCCAAAGATGCAAGTCCACAAAGTCACAGATAAAGCAGCAAAGAAAGATAGTGGTGTGACCAGGCATTAATCAGGCTGTCAAGGAGTGTCCAGATTATAATCAGAGTCGACGCACATCACGCCAGAGTGTAGTATCTAATTACTTGAGTCTTGGACCCTGAGAGGCAAAGTGGATGAGAGCAGCACGAGCGCGGCCACCCCGCTGTCTAACGCCTCTGGGCTCTACGTTTGAACACTATGATTTTTCTGGTGCGCTGCAGCTCAGTGATCATTACCCGGAATGGGAGCAGATACTGTAGCCCTGCCAGGGACTATTGACAAGGGTTATTTTTACTCTGCAGTTTGGCTTGAGGGAAAGGATAATTATAACACATGTATACTTCTAAAAGGCTTTTCTTGTTGCCCTCTGCCCCGCACAGACAGTGGATCACAGGCAGTTGTATAGGCTGTCTAACAGTTGCTCAAAGACACATTTGCACTGCATTAAGCAATGAGTTTAACTGTAGACTTCAATGTAACTTTAATTTTGGATGTAATACGTGGACTTTGTCATTTTAAATATACAATACATACAATATACTACATGTAAGCGAGCAGAGGGCTCGGCTAGATCCATAGTCGAAAAATGGTGCACCTTCAAAGTATTGGAAAGTGGCATACTTACTGCAAAGCATACCCCATTTGGTTTGGTGTAACATAATACTTCTGGTCACTGTTTTCTCTTGAGTCGAGGAGGGAATCCCCATTACCCGGTGAGAGTGGGTTGCCAAACGAAGTGAATTCAGTGTTGAATTAAATGAAAGTGATTCATGTTTGCAGGATTTGGCTAGGGGTCTTTGTCTTCCCCACCTTTTACTGGTGCGTTAATGCGTTTCTTGGCATCTTTACCGATGAGATGCTGATGAGATGATGACAACATGACAACACATTCTCGTTCCCAACTCATCCCACACGGACTCTGGGTCAGGACCCCTTATCGTCACATTTTTTAATGTGCTTGGTACAAGTTTCTGCTTGGTTGGGTTTCGTAAAAATTGGGGTTTGGGTTAAATAAGTAGTTTGTTATGTAATTTACATATGTGACATTAATTAAGTATGTTGCGTAACTGAAGGTAACATGTTTGTTTTCATATGGAACAAAGCGGTCTCGTGGGTGAAAGTCCTGTGTTTGTTTGACTCATTTGTCCACCCTGACGGACTTGTTGCTTTTAATTATCCTCACAGATTTTGTCTCTCTTTATACTACGTCATCTCACAGCGTGTTGAGCAGTTGAAAGCCCGGTGCATTCCATACAGATGCTAATGGGCCTTGTGTGAGAGTGAGAACGGTTTGGGTAGCAGAGCATGAGGCACAAACAAATTCTTCAAAACATTGTTACATAGCACCGCAGGTACACAAACACTCCACAGGACACCTTTACTGTAATAATCAATAGACATATTTCTAAAAAATGTCCTTTATTGTTGTTGTTGTTGTTGATGTTGTCGACAAATTTCACGAAAAAATCCAAACCAACAATGCATCCATCTCTTCCCCAGTCTGGCTGTGACATGTCCCCACCAAGCCCAATGATTTCCATGATGTCCTGGAAGGCATTCGCGGTGTCACACTCCTTCGTTCACAAGGAAAAGTGACAAAAATAGTTGTGGAAAGAATGTAAAAGTTAGAGGTTAAGAGAGAAGTTCAAACCGTGGCTCTTTTCTTACCTCCACACACCTGGTCAGCCCCTCTATTGCGGGTGTTTATACTGCCGCTGTAAATCTTTAAAAAGGGTCACAGATATACACTTTCCTACAACATTGGGTACTGTACTGTTTCAGCAAACATAACATGTAACACAGCTCGACCATAGTAAATACTGTACACAGTGTGTGCACAATGAGTTCACAGTCAACGGAAAGTTCAATAACCCCCTATTCTTAACTACCAATATCATCAATAATTCCTGGTTGTACATTTCAACCCAGTTGACGGGCACAGGACCAAAGTCATAAAACATATATTTTCCTCTGCTCTCTGTTTATATATCTTGAGGACACACAAGGACAAAAACACCCACACACACTCACACATATCCTTCTTGTTATCAAGATATACTACAGCTGCTGGGAGAGTGAGTGATCTCTGTGTGTGTTTGCGTGTGCTTTTCAGCTCGATGTCTCTTGCTGAGGCTCTTGGCCACAGCAATTTTGCGGGAGTGAACAGTGACCTTTGACTCCAATACAGCTGATTGGATTGGTTCTCCCCCCGTGGCTGGCTGGCTGCCCAGCACTACACCCTGCAGTGATGCAGCCATGGCCACACACTGACTTCAGTCCCCTCACTTATCCAATCTACCCCCTCCCCCCATCTACAGTACCTCACCTGTCCCGTTGTAGCTCTGTCCTGTTCCCACTCATCCATCTCTGCCCCTCCTACTTCCCTCCCCAGCTACTCTTTCTTACCTTCTTACAAATCATCCTGGATGGCTCTAGCATTTCCTCGCTTCCTCTTTGATACATGAGTCCTCTTTAATCCATCCATCTCTATCTTTATCCCTCTTTATCATGCCATCCTTCTGTTGCTGCCTTCCACTTCTCTTCTTTTTCCTGACACACAGGCCAAAGTGGACATGTACTTCTGTAACAGCCTTGTTGCACCTGTTAAAAGACCTGCATTGTAGTCCCTGAACTAAATCATCCCCAAGGTTTCGGATGGGGTTGAGATCAGTGAAAGGTGGAACAGGTATCCCTGTAATTGAAGGAGGTTTGATGCCAACCTTAAATTGCTCAAGCTTTAAACTAGGGCTGTCAAAATAACGCATTTATTTTGGATTCATTAATCACAGAAAAAAATAAAGCATCAAAACAAAACTATTATTAAGGTCCCTTTACTCTAGACATCATTGAATATACAACCATCCACAGCAACTTTGTCAACATGATGGAAGCAGATGGAAAAATGTTGCTCGGCCCAGTGAATGAAGCAGGATCCTCTCTCATAGCCAGACTCATCTTCACAGGCCCAGAACTCACCAGTTAAAGCCACAAAAGAACAAAGGGGCATTACACACTATGTTGCTATATATACTTTCATGAAGTGGGAGCGTACCTATGTTCCCTGGGTCATATGTTCCCTGCTTTGTATTGGGCCGCATAACATAGGACGCTATTTTTTAAAAAGGCCGGATGTTCCCCGCTTTTCCCAAAAAGGTCTGTTATTTTTTTTCACAAGTAGTACCGACCCTAACCCTGACCCTAACAAAATGCTGATTTAAAGCAGCAAAGGGGAACATAGGATCCGTAGAACATAGGGATGAGCCCCATGAAATCACCTGAAAACAACACCACGCTGCTGCAGTAAGACCACACAGACCTTGACACACATCAGACTGCGCGGTAATAACTCGACACTTCTCCATCCTCAGTTGAGATGGATGGCATAGTGCTGCAGTGTTTTAATGTTTACACTGTATAAATTAGGTTAGCAGCGAGCAGACTTTATAGCTTAATCCCAACAGAACACTGCAGTGGATTTCAGCCTGCATGCACATTTTTTTCAATTTAACATTGTTAAAACAGAGCAGCATATACTGGTAATGAGAGCAACAAATTAGTGTGTGTGTGTGTGTGTGTGTGTGTGTGTGTGTGTGTGTGTGTGTGTGTGTGTGTGTGTGTGTGTTGTGTGTGTGTGTGTGTGTGTTGTGTGTGTGTGTGTGTGTGTGTGTGTGTGTGTGTGTGTGTGTTGTGTGTGTGTGTGTGTGTTTGCGTGTGTGGGAGGAAAAATAGGACAGTAAATGAAGCGAAATGCAAAAAAGACACACTGAGCTGAAATATTGCCATTCATTTAAATGAATGAATCACAAAGCCTGAATGACATAGATTACTTTTTTTAATCATTTGACAACACTACTTTTATCACATGCAAATTAATTTGAGAGTGTCCGTTGTGCCTTTGCAAAATTGATATGTCGAAACACTAAGTTGGAAGCGCATTGTTGTCTGACATGTTAATGTATGTGGTATTATAATTAACAGAAATGAGTGCTTCTTCATCCTTCAGTAAATTTGACCTTAACCATATTTTCTGGAATGTAAACAATGTAAAGTTTTTGCTAACTGACATCTGCAAGCACACTTCCTATGATAATAGTGGCTAATGGTCAGGAATGATTCTGTGATGGGTGAGGTCAGCCAGTTGTCCCAAATCACATTTCATTGGATAAATGTATGTATACAACACCCAAGTTATAGAATTTTGGGGACACAAGATTACAATTTGGAAAATGTATTTTTATTTCACTGTCCCTAGGTGAGAGATCACTTTCCTTTCTGCTCTCTCTCCCTCTCTCTCTCTCTCTCTCTCTCTCTCTCTCTCTCTCTCTCTCTCTCTCTATCTCTCTCTCTCTCTCTCTCTATCTCTATCTCTCTCTCTCTCTCTCTCTCTCTCTCTCTCTCTCTCTCTCTCTCTCTCTCTCTCTCTCTCTCTCTCTCTCTCTCTCTCTCTCTCTCTCTCTCTCTCTCTCTCTCTCTCTCTCTCTCTCTCTCTCTATGTTTCAACTCATAGCCCTGAGCCTCGCTTCCTGGTTAAGGTCACTGTCGACTTTCATTAACCATGGTTCAGTAGTAAATTCATCACCCGAGCTGTAACCAAATATTCCAGCACACAACAACAAACACAGACATGTTGCTCCTATAAGTGTGTTGTGTAACAGTCTGTGTACAAAATGCCAACATTTCAGGTTTAATATTAATAATGGATGCCTCTCACATTTCTTCTTTGATACTCTCTCTCCTGTCTGCTGAATTCAGGGAAGGATTGTGAGGCTTTTTTTGCTTCCGTTAAACGTAAATAAAAAAGTAAATAGGAAGAAAAGATGTGTAATTCTCAAAGCGTCCACAAAGTGTGAAATGCACCCACAATGCGCTAATATCATCATTATCTTTTGTGAATTGGACCTTGAAACGGGGCAGATAGAACTTTACAGCAGCTGGATTCTCGCGATAACACGCGATCACGCATTCTCGTGTCACACGAAAAATCCATCTTTTCAGGCTCCAAGTAATGAAGTTTTTGTTTCAGTAAGAAGACATCAGTCAGCGTCCTGTGAGAAGCTACTGGCAGTTGAGAGGGGAGAAGGGGTGACGACACAGAGAGGCGACTACTCGTTCAAAACAACAGAGGCGGCTCCTAAAGAGGTTACCTTAGATGCTGCATTATCGGTTTCACCAGAACTGGCAAAAAAGAAGGTTGTTCTCAATGGAAAAAATGTTTTCTCTCTTCTCCTCATTGAATTTGGCAAGAGTTTGATAGACAGGTGGTATACTGTATAGAAATTAGTTTATGTATACATTAAGGTAACCACGTATTGATGTTAAAAAAAATCCTTTGTGCATCTTTATGTCCTTAATTTCTGTCCTGTTTTTAAAATCTGTGCATGAAGAATGCTCTGCTCAGGAGCGTTGGGATCTAATTTTCACCTGTGAATTCAAATGAACCTTTTCAGGACATGCATGTGTGTATGTGTGTGTGTGTGTGTGTGTGTGTGTGTGTGTGTGTGTGTGTGTGTGTGTGTGTGTGTGTGTGTGTGTGTGTGTGTGTGTGTGTGTGTGTGTGCGTGTATATGTGTGTGTGTGTGTGTGCGTGTGTGTGTGTGTGTGTGTGTGTGTGTGTGTGTGTGTGTGTGTGTGTGTGCGCGTGTGTGTGTGTGTGTGCGCGCATGTTTGTGTGTGTGTGTGTGTGTGTGTGTGTGTGTGTACGAGTCAGCCTGGAGTGCATCAATCGTGGACCATGGCCGCTAGGGTGCGTTAATGAACCAGGAACTTTGCTGGTAAAATTAAAAACGTGGCGTGACTTACATGTTAATGAAAGTGATAGTTTGTAAAATGGAGAGAAAACAAATATCAATTAGCTCCTTTAATCCTTTTAAGTGTTTAATATTCTGAAGCAGTTGAGATAGTAGGGGAGGGTTATTTCTACCTCAGCTCCACAACCCTTTTGTTGAAAGTGAACTTAAATGATAAAGAAGCACTAATGGAAAAATCACTGAATTTGTTTTTTATTGATGATACTCTGTGTTTGAATGCACTTAAAGAGTACTCTACTTCAGCACTGAGCTCCTATAGCATTGTTGGACTCAATGAACAGTGTCTTTTGAAAAGGGTCAAAATCAATGCACCAGATCCAGAGATATCGGCTTTTGCATTCAATGTGTTTTACTTTAAAACCGCAATGTGCTTCTAACTCTTTTATTTTCAAACTTTTTTACTTTCAAACTTGTCGTCTTCAGCCCAGGCTTATCAGACTTTGGTAGCTCCCTTTGGAGCCACAAAAGGCTTTATATAACTTTTTTCACATATGCAGTTGTATTCCCTACGACCTGTGAACAGACATTGATTTGTAAAATATGTGGTGTTCCCTTTAAGTAAATATGTTTCTCAGAGTAACCTAGGGTAAAACCTTAAGGTAAAATCCCATAAATATGCAGCAGGTAAGTACTTTGTTTTCTCCCCTACCCCCAATCTTATTTTAGACAATGCTTAGTCCTGATGTCTTGACTTGTGTGTGTGTTTGAGGCTACTATATTTTATTCACTTTAGTTTTAATGCATTACGTATAATTTTCTCATTGTGCATCAACCCAATCTGCTGTTCAAAAATTCACAAAGAATGAATGACTTGCAAACGCTATCTGCCCCGTCTCAAGCTCAGATTCACAAAAGATATTGCCCTTATGATGTTCAGTGCAAAAATGCCCATAATTTTATTTATGTTTGAGTTCAATTTGCCAATACTATTCTCCATGTGTCAAAGTGTAAATGTTGCCTTTGCAGAGCGCAGTGGCATAAAAATGACAGAGAGAAAAAGAAAAAAAGTACCAACAAGGTACAGAGGCTTTCCTCCAAACTGAATGTGACTGAGAGCATTTGGGGATTTAATATCCCAGTCAGTGCTTTTTGTGTGCACACATCAGAATGTTAAAGATGTATGCACAGTTACCAAACTGTTACCAAAATGATTAGTAGTACTAAGATGCTATTTGCTTGCTGCAGTGCAGTTAGGGTTAGGGGTGCATTTCACCCTTTGCCGGTGCTTTGAAAGTCCTGGCTTTCAGAAGTTCAAAACACTTCAATTCAATTCACTGTCTGTCTGTACCTGTGCCTTTAAGTGCAAACACACTCACTGAGAGAGATGTGGTTGTTGTTTTTTTTAAACAAGATAGAACCTGAATCAAAAAGGGATTATCAAAGTAAAAGTATGTGGTCTTCAGGGTGAAAATGAGAGAAGAAAATCAAATGAAAAACTTCCGTTAGCCTTGGAAATGCCTGTGCAACGTGTAGGTGTGTCTGAGTGTTTTTTGTTTGGGTGAATATTCCCAAACCCCCTGTATGTATGCCCACACATTTCTATAAGAACCTTTGTTTGTGCTTTTACACAAGTATGTGCTCTGTGTTGAGTGCACAGTGTTTGTGAAGGTTATCTCCGGCTTCTTTTGACTTCGCCCTCCAGTCTTTGACAATACCCTGACTGGGCTTTGATCACTTTCTTCTCTCTCCTCACCTCTCCTCACCCTGCTCTCTGCCATCCACCCAGTTGTTTCCTTTTTCCCCTCTCTCTAGCTCCATATACATCCTGCCTTCTTACCTTTTCTCCCTCCCCCTGCTTCATCTCTATCAGCCCCTCCTGAACCTGTTTGCTACCTCGTTTTTTCTTTGACTCCCCTTTTTGAACTTATTCTCCCCAGTGAATGAGCGATAGAGAGAGTTAGAGAGAGACATCTGTCTAGAAATCAAAAGTGCAGGGCGTTGCGTCTCCACATGAATTCCTACACACCTTGTAATTGCTGTCAGGGAGCCCTCAGACAACTCATTTAATTGCCTGCCATCCAATTTATGGGTAGATTGGAGAGGCGATGGGAGTTTGAGCAAAAAGGGGAAAAAAAGCAAAGAGAGATGACACAAAGAGGGCAGTGGAGGTGAAGAACCAAGTCCTAAAAACATGTGGTTGCTAAGCACTGAAAGGAGGAACTGTCAGTTGTGTTGCTGGTGCGGATGAATAGAAAGAATCATGCATATTGTATAAAATTGAGCATTTCAATGGCATGATCCAGTTATTAGATTTCCCCAACACACAGAAAGGAGAATCTCAGAATGAGCCTGCAATTAGACCATTTAGGGACTTGAGGTAATGATTGCAGGTAGGAGGAATGCACAAAAGCTGCCATTGTTGTAAGTGTTAACACTTACAACAATGGCAGCTTCTTACAACGTTTTAAGTGGTGTAAGTGCTGCGTTTACTGTGAGCTTTGCTATATACTGTAAAGGTGTGTTTAGGGCATTTTTAATGCTGCAACACCTGCAGAATTAGACAAGAGTGTATCTGTAGTCGGCACTGGCATTTGACTGCAAGGTTTTGTATCACATCTTCTGGTAATTCTAACTACAAGGCTTAAAATACCACAGGTAAGGAAGACCTTTGTGTCGGTGCTGTAGTGTCAGAAAAAAACAGATACAAAAACACCAACAGTGATCACAAGCCAGTGCTGAACTCAAGCATCATCAAGCCACAGGATCTAGCCCCACGGACACAACAGTAGAGCCAGATTCTTCCAAGGTTATTCCCATGGTTTACTGTAAGCTCCCACTGAATCCATGTTATTTACAGATAGCAGGTGAAACAAATCAAAAAGCAGACTTTGTTGCTCTCTTATTTTCTGCCTGTCAAAGCCAAGTTAACTTTTACCGATTTTGTCTGCTTCTGATGTCAACGGTCTTGAGAAGTGACAACTTTGCCATGCTAACACAGATAAAGACAGACTTCTACAGCAACAGAGAGAAAACTGCAACAAAAAGCTGAGTGATGAAAACCAGATCCACCTGTGGGGATACTGGATCTGTCAGGGAACCTGTAGTTGGTAATTATTCTTTCTTAGAAGCTCCTATTTGCCTCATCACTTACATATTTTCCCTACACACAATGAATATTCTCCAGCCACAGAAAGTAAAAAAAAATACACACAGTCATTTTTCTTTTCAACCCAACAGAGAGAACTAGACCTTCAATTAAAACCTATTGATATAAGAGACAGGCCTTTATTATTCTTCATTTATCTCTCTGTTTTTCTTCTGTTTTACTTTGCTGTTGTTTGCTTTTAATATAAACTCATTCAACACTTGGGCATGTTAAGTCTTGATATAGTGTAAGGTGAATGAGAACAGTTTTACCAGACAAAAGAGTAAGACATACAGTATATTAATAAAAAGACAGCTGTAGATTTATTCATGACAAAGGCTCTTTACAACCAGATGCAAACAATGTATGCAATTTATACGGGTGTCGGTAGCGAAGAATGCTGTTAGTCTAAAACTAACCAAGTAATTTTGTTGCCTTAACGTAATCATGTACTTTTGTTGTCTAAATCTAACCAAACTGCTAAAATAAGTCAACATAATTTTAAAATATGTCCAGAGTTGGACATAAGGCAGATTTAGCAGGTGAAAACCCAATACTTAACCCACTCACCTAAAGTTACAGTAGCTGCTGTAACACTGCACTTTGTCGCTCTTTGAGGCGGCTGAGGAGGTTTAGGGTGTAAATAGCTAGATTGTGCTGCAAAGGCTATTTTCACCTGGGTGTAAATACAATCGTTTATTTATTGAGTTGTGATGCAAAAAAAAGATCTGATAAGAAGAGCGAGCTGAATACAGTCTAAAGAGCAGGAAATGATGGAGCAACTTAGCATTACTGCTTGATGAGTTGTTAACTGTCAGAATCACCTAACTGTCAACAGTGTTGCACAATTTATAGTAAACAATCGTAGCTGGCCTGCAGTAAGTGCGATACTGTATAAACTTAGCTTACACGAAGTAGCAAGCTAGTGCGAAATTTGTTGCTGGGCAACAGTCCAGTTGTGAAACTATTCCTGTTGAATGAGCTAAATAAATTATTAAAAAAACAAACTAATCATGACCTGTTGTTGTTCATTACTGTCAACTAAGAAATGTTGCTTGTAGAACTATTGTGTAACAGCAATATCACACTCTACATAGGTCCTGATGTTAAAACAGCCATTGCTCTGCTCGCTCTGGTGATTTTTTTGTATATCAGTATCCTTGAACTTCTGCCAGAGGTTTACTCCTCTGTTATCCAAACTTCCATGAAGTCTCAGTTTTGGAAGGTGACAGCTTGACAGACTGGAAAAATATGTTAATCAGTGCAAATGTTATGTTTGCTATATGCATCTCTCTGACAGAGTGACAGCTGTGTTGTGGCAGTGCACTTGACATGGGTAAGAAAACTAGCTTTTATTCAGGACTTTACAGTAGATACATACGTATACAGACAAACACACATGCGTGTACAGTCTACAGTCAACATTCAGGCACGCATGTCCTATGAACAGAAACTGCACCGTGTGTATGAACATGTTCATGTACATTTTAGTCCTGTGCACACATAGAGAGACACAAACAAATACACCCTAACTGACAACAAACATGCAAACCCACACACTGCTGTGAACCCTTCCTATAATACAAGTCATAATGCTTCTATCATCACCAGAGGGAGAAGAAAACATCCACAGCTAAACCAAAACAAACCGATTGTTGTTCCTGAAGATGAAGTGGCCAATCCCTGCAGTCCACAAAATGAGTCGCCCCTCTGGGCACTGGCTGCAGCTTTGATTAATATTCATGAGTACATCGCGAGTATGAGGGTGGGGGGATGTTTACTCCAGCGAGGAGTCGGAGCCAGGGTGCAACTGTATCAGATGTGGAGGTGGTCCCATGGAGGGTTGTGGATGTGTGTGTTTGTATTTCTTGCTCTAGGCAGCCTGACAGGAGAGATAAATGAAGATGTTGTTGCCGTGAGGACAGGTGACATATGAATCAGCCAGAGATGCAGGACCCAGAGGTCAGAGGTCACATACAGTATATAGAATGTAAACATGTGGGCGAGTGTTTGTGTTTTTGTGTTTGTTGCCAATGTAATCTAAGGAAAGACAGAAACAGTTTTTTAAAGCTGCACAGGGCGAGATAATCTTTATGGCATTCTGTTTTAGAAACAGTAGTAAGCGACAAAGAATGTAGCAGAGGGACACAGATACAGGCTAACGGTTCGTTGATAGACTTGTATAGAGGACTAAATGGTTTGTAGGCAACACACAATGGCAGTGTTATGGTTATATTATTTTCTATGTATGTCCACACTCCAGCAGTGTCCAGACACTGCAATACAACACCATTTTCAACTCTATTCTCTCCCTGCCTTGACAACCTTGTGTACTTTTTCTGTCTGTCTGGCACCAAATGACACAAAACTTCAGGACATAAACTGCTGGGTCACCAGGGTCCTCATTACAGAAACTTACAGTCTAAAATCTTCTCTTATCTGAGCTTGGGATGACATGTAAGATTGTGGCTATTACAGAAATGATGTTTCCTAACATAGGAGAAAAAATCCTGTCCTATCTTAAAGGAGCTGTACTTGAAATACTGAAAACAGCAGGCTGGGATTGTCTCCACACGACTCTCGCCCCATTACCTGAAATGTTGATGTTTTTTTAACGGCTACATGCACTAACTACACACACAGTTGGACCATCTATCACAAAAAAAAAACACAAACTCAAACTAAAACACACACACACAGAGGGAAAGTGACATCATTCTCTGCTACATTACATTAAGAAGAGTTTAAATAAATGTGGTCCACAGCGATGTTACATAATTTCATTCACAACCATTAAACTCGAAACTGAAAAGTTAGTGCGAAGATTTAAATTAATGCTTTGTTAAAGATTTATCCTTGACTGTAAAAGTTTATTTTTTTGTGCTTGAGTCCAAATCCCACTCACCGAGTTTAGTTCAGTGTTAACCCAACTTCTTCTGATTAAAGTTTCTCTTCTGCTTCTAACTTCTACAACACTGGGAGGGAAGGGAACAGGAGAGGGCAGACAGAGTATGAATGGAGGAAACTAGAGGAAAGAAAGAGAGGGAAGGAGTTGGGGAGGCAAGAGAAAAAGATTGGAGGGGAATCAATGGAGGAGGTAGAGTTTGAACAGCAAAAGAATAGATTTTGGTGGATCAAAGAATATTGTTCCAGGCAACACAAAGAATCAGACCAGTGGGACAAAGGGAGAAACTTAGACATACCTCAAAATTTTCAACACTGGGGAAACAAGTTTCAAGGTTTCAGCTGAACATCCATTTAATCATAGCAGAGGCAGGGCATGGTGAAGATAAAATGTATTGTGTGTGTGTGATTTGGTTGGGCAGGTGGTTGGTTTCTCCGGAGGTTTGTATGCAGATGCTAACAGCTGCAGTGTGGGGATAAAAGCCCTTATCCTCAGAAACCAACGGAGAGAGAAGAAGCTTTAATGGATGGAGGGTAAAAATAGTAATGGCACCAAAACAGAGACCGATCCAAGCTGCCAATATGGGCTTGTAGTCCTGCGGAGGGAAACTGAAAACCAAACTGACAGAGCTGCCAACACTGGTGGCTCGTGTCCCATGAGTCAACACAGCACCTCAGCTTCAAAATCCATTTGGAAAGGATTTTCACTTTGTTTAGTCAATGCTTTAATTAAGTGTGTTGATAAGAAAAGAATAAGAATAAGCTATTAATCTATCGATCCACCACTTCAGTCCAATCTGAAATATCTCTATCTTTACTATTGGATGGATTTCCATCAAATGATGTACAGTCATTCATTAAGCCCGCTGACTGGTGATTCTCTGATTTTTAATATATATATATATGTTTTGTTTTATACTGAAATATCTTGATTATCAGGATGTCTGTCTTAGTGTTTCAGTCACAGTCCCACTTAAGACCCAGACCCATTCATTGCCATTCTCTACCACTGAATACCCTCAGACTTATCCGCCTGTCCCAGTCACCTCACCCTCTCTGCCACCTGCTCACCTGTTCCTCATTCCCCACTCACCTCCTGCAGTATTTATACCAGACCAGCTCTACTTGCATCTGGCCAGGTTGTCAATGACCAAATCTCATTCTCCACCCTAAACCATGAACTCTCACTCAACTGACGTCACCTGGAAAGTGTTTCAGTGCGAGAGGCTGCTATGGCTTTAAATTATATGAACAGGAATGGAATGCAATGTAACAAAGCTATGAATTGTGGATAATATCCACCTCACCTGAGCCCTCAAGTACTTGGTGATTTGACCGTGGGACAGCCCTCAGCTCTCACGGACTTACCAGGAAAGTCTGTGAGGATGTGAGTGTTGAGATTGGGATTCAGCCAACAATGCTCATGCCTTTGCTTTCTAGCCAACTGAATCCAAACTCTGACCTGAATTTGTAGCTGATCTGTTCCAGATTGTGTTTGTTGCCTGTTCCTGACCTCTTCATCTGTTGGATTTGTTTGGTCAGACTGCCGTTATGTTGCCAACCTATTAGCCCGTTCCTGACCTTGGCTACATGTATTCTACCTTCTTGCCTGGTGGGTATCCTCCTCCCTGTGTTGCCGGAATTAATCTTTGTGAATTCATCGACATCTATCGGAATGATTGCCTACAAAACTTCATACAGATATTCATACTGCCTAGAGGATGAATCCCTAGGACTTTAATGATCGCCTGACCTTTGCTCAAGCACCGTCAACAGTTTGGCATTCTCATTAACCCAGTGTCAATGTCTTCAATTGTCTTCTTTGGTGATCCCCTGACGTTTTGTCTAGCGCCACCTGCATGTTGTTATTTGTAGTTCAGGACCGAGCGCCCAATGCAGAAGTGCCTTAAGCCTGCATTCTTTCTAATGGCCAAGAGGGGGCGACTCCACTGATTACAAAAGAAAGCTGATAGAAGTCTGTGAGAAATTGACCCTACTTCTCACCTGATTTATTACCTCAGTAAACACTTTCCTACTGAGGTTATGGTTGCAAGTCTATTTCAGTAAAGCAGGATGTTAATTTTGTGAACTATGCATTTAGAGTGAATAGATGATAAAGCAGGGTAGCTTTAGGGCGTGGCTACCTTTTGATTGAAGTCGCTTTTACAGCGGTTGCCGGTCAGATCCACCCCAGGGCCAAAATGCCAAACTTGAGGCTTCAAAATTGTAGTCCACAAAACAACAGTAGATGCCATGGTGGCTTTGTCCACTGCTTTGTTTAGAGCATGCAATTTGGTGCAAACATCCAGTCTTTTTATTTGTCCATACTCACGTTTAGGACCAAATACCTTCAAAATGAATGGCATTGTCTTAATTGTGCTTTGCAGTAATTAGCAAGTGTTACGGTAACATTTGGAAAAACTATTTCACACATGGTAAATTCATATGAAACAGGCACATGTGAAGCACAAGACTTCCCATGTGTCACACGCGGTGAGAGGTGTCCTCTCTTGGTTTCTTTGACGTGTGAGATTCATGTTTTATTTTGAAAAGTAATCTTCCTCTCGTTTCACGTCACTTGCCCTTCCTCCTTTGTCACCGGTCTGCTGTGTTCCCTGATTACCTGATTGTCTCCACCTGTGTCATCCTCCCTCATGTGTAAATAGTCCTCGTCTTCCCGTCTTGTTGCCAAAGTATAACCTCTTGTCGTGAACCGTCAGCCATTACCACAGCCTTGTATTGTCTCTAAGTATTGCCTCGCTGTTATTTCTGTTCCCTTTAATTCCTCTGAAGAAGAGTGATTTTTTTTTGTGTCTTAAGTTTTTGGTCAGCTTGATTAGCTAGTTAATTGTTATAGTGCCTTTGTTTTTCCTCCTCTTGGAGTGTTTTTTGAGTCTGTTGTTTCATAAGACTGTACAGCATGTTTTTTTTGTTTTGTAGCCTCTTGTTTCTCCTTGTGAGCAATTTTCTTTCGTGTGACTTTTCGTAGATAGTTATTCAGATTAGCATAGATATTGCCTGTTGTCTTTACCTCCCTCAGGAGCGATTTTTAGTTTATTTGTTTGGTGTTTCTAGCAACGTCTGTTCCCTTTGTTTATACCCTTGTCCGTACTGACGAGTATAGAGTTTGGTAGCCTATTTATTTATTGCTCTGTCTAAAGAGGTTACCCAGTGTGTCTGAAATAATGCCTGCATTAAATGTTCCCTGACTGCATTTGAGTCCTCCTTTTTCCCAGGCCTAACATGCTTTTTTAAAATGTGAGTTATAATAATTCACACATTAAGTCTAATACTGTATTACTCATTTAAATTTGTGATTTTCACATGCATTTTAATAAGAAATGCAGAATAAATTAAATGCTTTTTAATCTATCTGTACTTTAACATGCTACAGGTAACAAGTCTCAAACTAGACCTTTGCTGAAATAA
This sequence comes from Echiichthys vipera, assembly GCF_963691815.1. NCBI lineage: Eukaryota > Metazoa > Chordata > Actinopteri > Perciformes > Trachinidae > Echiichthys > Echiichthys vipera. Next base: position 13,070,373 of record NC_139844.1, on the reverse strand, counting down.
AAGACCTCCAGAGGACCCACCTGAATAAATAAAGGTTACAGTGGTTGAATCAAAACTAATAGGATTAAAGACTCCCTCTGGAAATCCCTCTTTGTTCTCGTAGCCTGATGTCAGTGATGTAAAACATTAAAAAGCCTGTCTAATACGTTTTTCTTTTTTGTGGAGAGGCAGCCAAGATGTCAAAGCTGTGCATGGCCGTGCAGCTAACAAAGAAGTATGATTTCATGCCTGTAGCTCTGAGAGACCGGTCTGAGGTCAGGGTGATATTGTTACAGCACTGACTTCTTAGTTTGATTACCATCAGCCTGAATGAGTGGAGAGTGTATTGACTGAGAATGTGAATGGGCTGTCTTAAATATTTATGACCTCCTTTCACTCATGCATTCCTGATGCTGTGAGAGAGATTGAGATAGTTATGTGAATTGTCTAGACTCTATGTTATATTTCTGTGATACTCAATGTGTGTAATACATTTGTTAGTGTACAGGCAAGAATATAATACGATATATATGGGCAGTTTATTTCTGTATGGATGGACGTAATTGCTGCCTAGGCTAAGTTCGCTGGTAATCTTTTACTCTATTTTGTAGGTGGTATGGGGAGAATGTTGGGGCTTGACACCAGCAATATGGGCTCACATCTTGCATCCTGAATTATATATATAAAGTATGCTTCGGGTCAGCATAGACTTTTTCAATATCTAACCAAGACCACAATCTTTCCCTGGCCTTAGCCAAGTACTTTCAGTTGCCTATACGTAACCATAAAAAAACACCGGCTGCATTGTGATACCTATAATACATATTTGCCTTTGCAAATTGGTTATATATAACAAAGTCATTTTGGTTTTGGTGGTTTGAGTGTATATTCCAGTTCTCACTCATACTCATCAAATACGGCAGCTTGGTCTGTGGCCTTCAGCTACGCACAAACATCCTTTAGCATCTGTATGAGATGCACCATGCTTCCCGGCTGGGGCCCTTCTGTGTGGAGTTTGCATGTTCTCCCCTTGTCTGCGTGGGTTCTCTCCGGGTCTCTCCGGCTTCGTCCCACAGTCCAAAGACATGCAGGTGTTAGGTTCATTGATGACTCTAAATTGCCGATAGGTGGGATTATGAGTGTGAATGGTTGTCTGTCTCTGTTCGTCTCTATGTGCCCTACGATAGACTGGCGTCCTGTCCGGGGTGTACCCCGCCTCACGCCCAATGTCAGCTGGGATCGGCTCTAGCCCCCCGTGACCCCGACAGGGACAAGCAGTTGAAGATGGATGGATGGACTCAACTAACGTAACATCTGTAAGATACATAATAAACAACTAATTTAACCCAAACCATCATCTTTTCCTAAACCTACCCATACCCTGCTTGTTGAAAAATGGCACCAAGGATTACCCAGAGCATTAAAATGTGACATCAACGGGTCCTGAACAAGCATCCTTATGTGACAAGTTGGGAGTGAGAATGTATTGTATTTTCTTTAGTTGTGTGTATCTACAGGGGGTGGATAGTTTGTCCTTGGGCTACATTCTTGTGTAAATGTATTCATGTTTGTTGGGTTTATACGTGTAAAATGCATAAAATGTTTGTGCTTGAATGAGGGACCCCAGTTTGTGCTGCATTCAGTTTTACCAGCTTCTGGATTCATAACTCATTGTCACATCAGATGCTTTTGAAAATGGCTTTAGAAAACAGAGGAAGGAAACATGTAACCCTGTTATTTTGTCACTGTCAGTTGTTCGGTGTAGTGACAAGGATAGGTTGGGTGTGTTGAGGAGGAGGCGGGTGGGTGATTGGACTTTGAATTCCGGCAAGCAACAGACCAGACCGGGCCGAGCATCCGGCTGGTGAGGAAGGCGAAAATAAACAGCGGGCCTGAAGAATCAATTCAGCGTGCCTGTCAGAGGACTGTCAAACTCCCCTCAATGATGGACAGTCTAGATGTTCACAGTCTATTTGCCGGCAGGCTGTGGAGCGGTGAGTAAGTGAACCATGCCGGGCCGAGCACAGACAATATGAAGAGGGAGTGCAAAGCAATATCTGCTGTTGCCATGCTATATCAGCATAAACGTCAAGGCCACTCTGGCGTGGCCTAAGGGGTCTTCTGGGGGTAGCTACATGTGTGTATGTGCCTGTTGGCTGGGTGTCTCTGTGTGCTTAGGGTGTCAATATGTGTGTGTGTGTGTGTGTATGTAGTGTGATACATATTTGTCAATGTGTGGCTGTAAGTGTGAACTGTTAACATAAATCAAGCATGAAATCTTAATTAACGCAATCCATTTACCTATGGTTAGATTTGTTTTCAGCCCAGTATACAGTCATATGAACGGATCAGAAGAATTCTGTAACCACTCCAGATAATAACTCTGAAGTAAGCAAGCAACAGTTTTGTTTTTTTTCCTCAGAACTAAGTAGAACAACCCCAAAACAAACTGTATCAGCTGTAATTATTGGTACATATCACCCATGTGGTAGCCATGCTGTGCCATGCACAATTACCGTGTCTGCAGTTTCACAGTGGAACTCATCCAAGAGCTGGCGCAAGAAAGATAATAGCATTCCTCAAGTTCTGGTTTGCAACATATGTGCTTTTCTTTGTTTTAATCACTTTGGTTCTAAAATAAAAGGCTTTATAACTGCCAATGTATGCCAGTATCTTGCCAGTATGTCATCCATTTTCAATAATGACTACAGGATTTTGTAAAATGACAGAACCTGTTTGTATCTGTAATAATTCAGAGGGCATAAACCATTCTTCATTCTTCATAATTATTGTATCTGGTTAAAAACATCAACATGCAACAACTTAAGACGGTTGTATGATTGCAAAGGTGTCCATTAAATTTGGATAAAAAAAAAAAAAAAATTGATTGACATGAGGCATTCATTTTTGTTTTTCGTTTTTTTTTCCAATCTGAGCTTTCAATGAGATATAATGATGCAAAGGATCTAAGTCCTGATCAACTTTTCACACTGAGCTGTACTTAGTCCTTTTGCGTAAGCTACTCAAGTCTTTGCCTTCAGACAAGAGGAGCCACAGATCTGACCTACCTGACTTGATTAATGCTACCAGTGTTGGGCAGATTACTGATCTGATCACACATAATCCATGTCTTCCCAGCCCTGCTGCACTCTGATATATTCAACTGCTATTAACCCAAGCTTGAACACATCCTACTACATACATTTTTGTGTCTTTTATTGAGAGTAGTGACAGCCCAGCTTGTACAGATATCAGTATTTAAAAGTTAAAAAATAAAAAACAATCTAATATGTGGACATTAACACTTTATACACAGCAGCCAAATTCTGGAGATAGCACAATAGAAAATATGTTTTCTCTCTTCTGATGACCTCAACGAGAGTTTGATAGACAGTTTGTTCATCCAATCACCTGCAAGGTATGTTTTAAAAGCGCCTGCCCTTTACCAACTGATTCTAATGACGCCTTCTCAGATAGTTCTATGTAACAAACCACCCGACGAGTCAGGTTTCTATAAATTGCAATACCTGAAACAATGTTTAGTTCTTTATCAGTCAACATATACAGTATGCTGGTGCACTTTGATAAACTAAAATGGGTTATAGGCATCCTGCATGTGGAGGTTTCTTGTAAACAAAAAAGTTATTCCTTCAGCATGAAATACTGACTGTTACAGCCAAGTTTCCCGTTATACTACTTAGCAGCACCTAGTGGTCAACATGTTGCTCATGTCTACTGCGGGCGTCTGTTCCAATTTAGCTTGGGAGCTGCAAAGCTAACAAAACTCAAGAAAGAAAGGGACCCACTCAAGAAAGCATCGCTCAGTAGAGCTACTAGTGTTCAAGTTTTGGTTTAATAATCTTAGAAAGTGTGTAACTTACCTTTGTGCATATTATTTACAAATACGGTGTCTGCAATTGTACATACTGTATATTGACACAAAGATGCATTTCTTTCAACAGTACTGCTTTGCAGTGAGGTTGTTGGCAGGTCGGCTGGGTGACAAGATGGTTTGTATTCAGAAGGGTTCATATAAAAAAAAAATTGAAGGACAGCGGTTGCAACCCATACATGTACAGCTGCAGGCAGCACAACACACCTTGTGCTGTTTGGGGGGCAGAATTCTTTCCATGCCCCTGTAGGCCCTCCTCCCTGTTTGTATTACAGTGACTCCCTGTGCCGGAGCGTTCATGCTCCATTGCTC